>NC_090259.1:42495393-42640148 GCF_037325665.1 Littorina saxatilis
TAACAAACTGCCATTGATTTCCCGGCAGACAGCCTTCTATTTCTTACTTGTTACTTTCCGGCTACATCGAACATTTTGAACTCATTTGCATAACGAATGCCTCTTTTAACAAACACGTTTTCATCGCCCCAGAGCCGTTTTGTCTCTAAAAGTCACAAGGCTACAACGAACTGATGTCAATAATTGTCTCCAAAGACAAAAATACACAAACACAAGTGCACATCGCGTGATGAGCGAACTCTGAACAAACTAACAGCGGGAGGTGCACGGAACAGATCGAACCAAAACCGAAAGTTGTGGTGACGTCGTGACATTTTGCGATGTACGTCAGCGAAGCTCGTGCACATGTGGTCTGTCTTGCTAAAAACAATGGCTGACAAACATGGTTTCGAAATCTGGAGCTGTTTTTTTGTTTTCTCCGATCCATGACCGAGTGACGCGATATAGAACCACGCGTTCGTTTGAATCAATACTCTCCTCAGGCAGTGAAGTCTCCTAAATTGCTCAACACTGTGGACAGTCCGGAGTGCAGTAATGTCCCGTGAATGAGCGAGTCAAAGTTTTACTTTTATCGTGAAAACTGATGCTTTTCATGCACCTCCCGCTGTTAGTTTGCCGCTCTCTATGGATTATATTACGAAGCTGTTGAAAACATGCAGAGATTGTACTCTCCAAGGAAAGATCGATGGGACGAGCACAAAGAGCATAATTGTAAAGTTATGATGTTGCGCTATATAAATGCTCATTTATTATTATTATTATTATTACGATCATTTGAAGGTGATTGGGAAAACTTGTCTTGAGGCCATTTAGGGTTGAAAACTCTACAGCGAATTACTGATATAACGAACTAAAATGTATCTCCCTTGAGATTCGTTGTACCCGGACTCCACTGTAATTTCAAAAACCAGTTCAGTTAATGATACATTATTATTTTTATGTGTGATTTACAAAGAAAAGTTTCTGTCTAGTTTTCAGACTGTCTTAGTGGCCAGATATTCAGTGTTGCATTGTAGAGACCTTTATTGTTATACATTGTTCACATTGCTGTATTAATGTACACAGCAACCAAAACGCAGATAGCAAGCATCATATTGCAGAGAACTTTATTGTTAACCTGTTCGCTGCCAGTAAATATTTGCATACAAAGCATTACCAGTATTTACTTGAATTGACAACTTACAATGTGCCCTCGATGTATAAATGGATACACCACACACGCACACATTCTTTGTTTGTTTGTTGTTCTTCTTTGTTGTTTATTGAACAGTTTGTTGATTGTTAACACTTGTACGCCAGCTATGTTGACCAAGTTTTTTTTAGCCGAGACCAGCTGTGCTGCAGCCAGTTACTCAAAATTGTAGTAACTGTGTAGTAACACGTTGGAATGCAGGCGTTAGATCGACGTTACAGGAAGCGACTGAAGCTAACAGTCCGAGCGGATATATCCGTACCTGGTCAGATAGAGCCATATGAGTTGGTACGGCTATATCCGTACCTGGGAGACAATGAGTTGAAGCAAGTTACCAATATAATGTACAGGGCAACCACAATGCTGACAGCATCACGGAGCGCATCGCTGGACTGGAACAGAGGCTGGCAGATCTGGAGGGCTCGGCCAGTCAGCGTCGTGGTGGACTGATCGACAATTCGGCCTTCCTGCAGTTCATGTGGAAGACTGACGTCGTCGACAGCTGGATCGGTATGTTCACTTGATAGCTTGAAGATCTTCAGAGCCTATTGTGGGCTTTGAAACCACGATATTCTGAACCTTGTGTTGGCTTTCAAACCACGATATTCTGAACCTTGTGTTGGCTTTCAAACCACGATATTCTGAACCTTGTGTTGTCTTTGAAACCACAATATTCTGAACCTTGTGTTGGCTTTCAAGCCAGAGCAGGGGGAAGTAGGTATTATTCCCCCCTCTGCTTCTTTACCTCTGTAAACTTGTAGAGCTAGTTATTTTTCGATAATGACCCAGCAACCAAACAAATAACGAGCCAGCAACAGCCTGAATCCTCGATAGTGCAATGGGTTGAGAAGCTGTTCTGTTTTGGTACTACTTTTGCGACTGAAAAGTTCAAAACGCTCTATACGTACGAAATATACATCTCTGGAGCAAACAATACAAACATACCGCATTTAAATTAACAACTACAGGCCTGAACACATGAATCTCCATATAAAATCCATGAGTTCGGTTGTTTTCTGAATATAGATCTGCTGTGCACACACCGTTCATCACAAGCAAATTCCCAAGGCAAGTAACTCATACTCTTGCCGACAAGAGTAGTTCCCCTTCTTTTAACGCAGTTTCTTCGACAACACTGACTGCAATCCGACGGTCAGTTTTCAACAATATTTCATTTTATAAACAGATCACACGCAACCAAATGCACACATCTCATCAATTTAAACAACATAAAGCGGTTTCATACACTATTTTCCCCAAAAAACTGAACTTCATACAGTAATTAACGTTGGAACACGGGTGCAAAAGTTCGTCTGCTAGTCCCATTTGACGAAAGAACATTATCTTTAGCGATACTAAAACATAAACAGAACACACAATATCTGCCTTTACCGCCACAGCAGAATAACAGCTTATCTGTGTACTTGATTTTAGTCTAAAACAGGGAAACTGACAAGAAGTGTTAACAGAATGGAATGATTTGCACGGAACTATACAACCGCGCATTAATCGATCGCCTGCGCAGGTTGACTGGTTGAGTGATTCGGATTCGATCAAACTTTCGCACAAAAACTCCTGTTTTCTTTGAATAACTGAAGAAAGGGGGAATAAAGAGGTTACACACCTCGTCTCAGTGATTATTAAAAATAATGGTCTCAGTTCGCGGTCATGAAAAAGCTCGCTGAAGCTCGCATTTTTCATGATCCGCTAACTTCGACCATTATTTTTAATAATCACTGAGACTCGGCATGTAACCTCTACATAATGCCTATATCGCAGCAAATGAGAGATTTGTGTCTTGATGCTTTCCTATGCTGCACGAATGAATAACTCGGGTGTCTGCCGGGAAATGTGCTATTCTTACCCTTTTCAGTGTTATGTCAGTGGCAGGGGGATGGAAGCACTTGCTAATGAGTGGGAGTGTGTATGCGCGTGGTGTGCACGAGGATGTATGCACGTGAGTGATATTTGTAAATGTGTATTATGATAATATCATCTTTGTATATAATATTGAAATTGTTATATCTCGATGTACAGCGCTAAGAGCATAGTTAAATTTGTGAAGCGGCGCTATATAAGCTATCTTTATTATTATTATTATTATTATTATCAGCGAGGTGTTGTGTTTTTTAGCTGACAAAGAGACGCAGGTGAGATCGGAGGACTTTGGGCGGGACCTGTCCTCCGTACAGACCCTCCTTACCAAACAGGTGAGTAAGAGAACAGGGACTGTGTCTTTCTGAACACCGATTGTGTCTTTCTGAACACTGATTGTGTCTTTCTGAACACTGACACTAACTGTGTCTTTCTGAACACTGATTGTGTCTTTCTGAACACTGACACTAACTGTGTCTTTCTGAACACTGATTGTGTCTTTCTGAACACTGATTGTGTCTTTCTGAACACTGACACTAACTGTGTCTTTCTGAACACTGATTGTGTCTTTCTGAACACTGACACTAACTGTGTCTCTCTGAACACTGATTGTGTCTTTCTGAACACTGACACTAACTGTGTCTTTCTGAACACTGATTGTGTCTTTCTGAACACTGACACTAACTGTGTCTTTCTGAACACCGATTGTGTCTTTCTGAACACTGACACTAACTGTGTCTTTCTGAACACTGATTGTGTCTTTCTGAACACTGACACTAACTGTGTCTCTCTGAACACTGATTGTGTCTTTCTGAACACTGATTGTGTCTTTCTGAACACTGATTGTGTCTTTCTGAACACTGATTGTGTCTTTCTGAACACTGACACTAACTGTGTCTCTCTGAACACTGATTGTGTCTTTCTGAACACTGATTGTGTCTTTCTGAACACTGATTGTGTCTTTCTGAACACTGACACTAACTGTGTCTTTCTGAACACCGATTGTGTCTTTCTGAACACTGACACTAACTGTGTCTCTCTGAACACTGATTGTGTCTTTCTGAACACTGATTGTGTCTTTCTGAACACTGATTGTGTCTTTCTGAACACTGACACTAACTGTGTCTTTCTGAACACTGATTGTGTCTTTCTGAACAATGATTGTGGGTTTCTGTGTCTTTCTGAACACTGATTGTGTCTTTCTGAAAGGCTGGAGAAATGAACAGTTGGCTTAGAGGTTTGTTGGGTTTTTTTGTGCTGTAATTTGAGAAAACAATGTTAGCATTTTCTGAAAGGGATGGATAAAGTGATGTTATTGCTGTTCTCACCCATTAATTATAATAATAATGATTTTTTGTCCGCGAGTCTTATTGATTGGCTCCATACGCTTGACAATTTCATTCTAAAACAAACAAGCAAAAGCTTAGACTGTGGTGTTCCTCCGAAAGCGGCGTATGGCTGCCCGAATGGCGGGGTAAAAACGGTCATACACGTAAAAACCCACATATGCAAAAACATGAGTGAACGTGGGAGTTTCAGCCCACGAAGGGAGAAGAAGTGCTTATTTTCTGCCATTGTCTACATCATGTGTTTTTGTTAATGTCACAATGCTCTGAATTGCCTTTCCCATACTGTGAACCTACCAATACATGCATGTAACCTTTTCTGAATAAAAAAATTGTGAAGAAAAAAATTAAAAAAAGAAGAAGTGCGGTGTGATGGAAATTGTGGTGTGATTTCAGGAAACTTTCGACGCGGGCCTGCAGGCCTTTGAGAAGGAGGGCATCCAGACCATCACCACACTGAAGGACCAGCTGGTCAACGCTCGCCACGCCCAGACAGAGGCCATCGAGCGTCGTTACAATGATGTCATCGCCAGGTGAGCTTTGAGACTGCAGGCATGGGCAGTTTTTCCCTGACAAGCGCAATGGCCTTGTTGATAAGACATTGGCCTCCCAAGCGGAAGGTCGTGGGTTCGAATCCTGGCCGCGCTTGGTGGGTCAAGGGGGAGATTTTTTCAATCTCCCATGTCAACTGATGGGCAGACTTGCCAGTGTCTTATCCCCCTTGATATCCTCGTGTGTACACGCAAGCACAAGGCCAACTGCGCGCGGAAAAGATCCTGTAATCTATGCCAGAGTTTGGTGGGTTATTGAAACCAAAAATATACCAAGCATGCATCCCCCCAAAGCGGCGTATGGCTGCCTAAATGGCGGGGTAAAAACGGTCATACACGTAAAAGCCGTGGGAGTTGCATCCCATGAACAAAGAAGAAGAAGGAGGTTTTTCTCCCTTTGAGCTTTTTGTTTTCTTCGGGCCACCAGGAATTTTATTTAGTGCATTGAAAACTAATAGCATATGGAGCCATTGTGGTTTAGGTTGAAGGTGATAGCTAGGGAAACGAAGGAGTCAGAGATATTTTATATTGAGATGATATGACACTGTTTAGCTTGGTCTCCTGTTGAAGAGCAGAGACAGATCACTTTGGCGCCATCCAATCCAGTGCAAATTTCACTTTAATTGTGACCGCCCTGATATGGCCCTTCGTGGTCGGCTGGGCGTTAAGCAAACAAACAAACAAACAAACAAACAAACAAACAAACTTTAATTGTGAACACATCTCACATTATTACCCTTGTGAGACAATCCAACCAACGTAAAAACTTTGAAGCCTGCTTGTGTTACAGTGGAACCTCCCTTTTAAGACCTACACAAATCTGAGAAAATCAGGTCTTGAAAATGAGGGAGTGGGCGGGGATGTAGCTCAGTCGGTAGCGCGCTGGATTTGTATCCAGTTGGGCGATGTCAGCGTCAGTTCGTCCCCACGTTTGGCGAGAGATTTATTTCTCAAGAGTCAACTTTTTGTGCAGACTCTCCTCGGTGTCCGAACACCCCCGTGTGTACGCGCAAGCACAAGACCAAGTGCGCATGAAAAAGATCCTGTAATCCATGTCAGAGTTCAGTGGGTTATAGAAACACGAAAATACCCAGCATGCTTCCCCCGAAAGTGGCGTATGGCTGCCTAAATGGCGGGGTAAAAACGGTCATACACGTAAAATTCCACTCGTGCAAAAAACACGTAGTGTACGTGGGAGTTTCAGCCTACAAACGCAGAAGAAGAAGAAAAAAAGGAGGGAGTCTTAAAATGGGGGTAATTTTACAGAGGTTATGAACAGAAAGTCTGAAAAAATAGGGTCCTAAAAGGGAGGAAGTCTTAAATTGGGGGGTCTAAAAAGGGGGGTTCCACCGTATGTCTTCTCTTCATTCAAAGCTAAATTACTTGCCCCTTCTGTAACACCCACTGTTTTCATTTTCCCACCAGGTGGCAGAAGCTGCTTGCCGACTCTGACGGGCGGCGCCAGAAACTGCTGTTGCTGCAGGAGCAGTACCGCCAGATCGAGGACCTCTACCTCACTTTCGCCAAGAAGGCCTCCGCCTTCAACTCCTGGTTCGAGAACGCCGAGGAGGATCTCACCGACCCTGTGCGATGCAACTCCGTAGAGGAAATCAAGGTGTGTGGGGTGTGCTTGTGTTCAGTCAACATTATGAACTTCTCTGTTTTTGTTTTGTGAATTTTATTTGTTCAACTCCTGGTTTGAGAATGGTGAGGTTAACCTCACCGACCCTGTGCGATGCTACTCTGTGGAGGACATCAAGGCTAGAAGGAGTGTCAACAGTATTGTTCGCATGAGGGTGTGCTTGTGTTCAGCGAAAGTTTTAAACTCCTCTGTGTTTGTTTTGTGAAGTCTATTTCTTCAACTTCTGGTTTGAGAACACTGAGGAGAACCTCACCGACCCTGTTAGATGCAACTCTGTAGAGGACATCATTGCAGCCAGTAATAGATGTCCAGGAACGGGTTGAAGCATTTTTGTGCACTGCGCCAAATTTACCCCTCCAGAAGAATACACAGCCTTTGACAATCGTCGCTGATACAGGCCCCTTTGGAGATGTCTCTGCAAGAAAAGACTAAAGAACTTCGAAGAAAAGGGAGCAGCCAAAACCTTGGAAAAGAAAGAATGACGCAAGCAGAGCAAAGCTTCCGATGAGACATTCCCCTGCAGCATAATTATGAAATGTTTGCCACTCATCCGTTGCGCTGACGGGGGAGACTCCATCCTCATTGATATACATGTAGTTGAATAAAACATCACTCATTGTGTGTAACATTTTCACTCCAGGCTCTGCGAGAGGCCCACGACCAGTTCAAGGCATCTCTGAGCGCGGCCCTGGCAGACTTCAACCAGCTGGCGGCCCTGGACAAGCAGATCAAGGCTTTCGACGTGGGCCCCAACCCCTACACCTGGTTCACCATGGACGCCCTGGAGGAGACCTGGAAGAACCTGCAGAAGATCATCAAGGTGAGTGGATGCATAGTGTGTGTGTGTGTGTTTGTTTGAGTGTGTGGGGTACAGAATGTGTGTATTTGTGTGTGCTTGTGTCGGGGGGGGGGGGGGGGGGGATACAGAACCTATGTGGGTGTGTGTGAGTGTATGTGCAGAATTTGGGTTTGTGTATGTGCAGAATGTGTGTGTGTTTGTGTGCAGAATGTGTGTGTGTGTGTGTGTGTGTGTGTGTGTGTGTGTGTGTGTATGCAGAATGTGTGTGTGTGTGTGCAGAATGTGTGTGTGCACAGAATGCAGTGGGGCGTGTGACTATGCCATGTTGAAATTTAGGCGATTTGATGAGCATTCTGGCAGGCAATGTACTCAAAGAGAGTAAGATCTGAAGCAAGGAAGATTAACAATCATACAATAGTGTTCGTAGCTCAGAACGAAAGTATTTTCAAAATCATACATGCATCCTTGATAATTTATGTTGGGTATGTGTTTGTATGCATCAATGTGTGTGAGTAAATTCGTGTATACAGTATGTTTGTGTGTCTTTGTGGTTCTATAAATGTCTTTCTGTGTTCTTCATGTTGCTTACAACCCCAGAGTGATAAAAACATTGTGTGTCATTTTCCCAGGAGCGTGACACAGACCTGGAGCGGGAGGAGAGGCGGCAGGAAGAGAACGACCAACTGCGCAAACAGTTCGCCCAGGCGGCCAACACCTTCCACGGCTGGCTCACAGAGACCAGGTCAGTCAGCGGTGCACAGCTCTGTGGTTTTCATTTTCTCTGCAGTTTTCTAGTATGTTCGTCATGGCCCTTCTTTCGTGGAAAACATGAAGTTCTTGTGATAAATATTTTTTAAATGCCCTCCCCCGCCCCCTTATCTCATGGCCCTTCTTCCTTGGAAAACATCAAGTTCTTGTAATACATTTAAAAAATGGCCTCACTCCACCATCTCTCCTCCCCCTCACAGATGTTATATTATTTGTGCTTGAGTTATTATGAGTTCTTGACCTGGTATTTGATTCTTGAACAATAAATATGTGGTAACTTTTTGTTATCAAGCTTCACGAACGTTGAACCCCTCAGTGTTCTGTCTCGTATTCTATGTTTCCTTCTGTCTTTGTGTGTCTCTTATGACTCTGATGTATGGGTTAGTTTGCTTGTATTTTCTAATGTCATGATTTGTATATCGTGTGTGTGTGTATATGTGTATCTGTGTGTTTCTGTGTGTGTGTGTGTGTGTGTGTGCGCGCGAGAGGTGTTTATTGGAATTGTAAAGCGCTTAGAACTGTGAATCGGGACTTGCGCTATAGAAAAGTGATTTATTATTATTATTATTATTTATGTATCAACTGTTGACATTCCAGAATGTGGCTTCTGGCGGGGTATTATTGCATGGAGTGCTTTAGCTGTAGGACGGAATGTTGATAGCCCAAAGTGGGCGTAGGACGATGCTGTGGGATTTAATTAATCCTCTTTAACATCACGCTCTGCATGTTAGAATGACATGGAGTGTGGTGAGAGTGAAGAGAATGGACACAGAGGGGGACAGTGCAATCCCCCTTTTAAGACCTCCAAAAATCTGAGAAAATCAGGTCTTAAAATGGAGGGAGTCTTAAAATGGAGGGAGTCTTAAAATGGAGAGAGTCTTAAAATGGGGGGAAATTTACAGAGGTTATGAACAGAAAATCTGTGAAAACGGGGTCTTAAATGAGAGAGTCTTAAATTGGGGGGGGGGGGGGGGGGGGTGGGTCTTAAAAAAGGGGGTTCAACTGTACATTAATACTCCCTGTCCTCTGATATGAGGCTACATAAAAAGTGGCCATAGAATAGAGTGTTCGCAGCAAAGACCACAGGGTCCTCCCCATCTTCCTCGCTCCATTTAGCAGGCCCCCTTTTTTTCTATCCAAGCTGCCCTTGCCCCTTGATTTGTGGTAAAAAAAAAAAAGGAAAAATTTCCTTTGTACTGGAAACTTGCATTCTCCCAGTAAGGTAATATATTGTACTACGTTGCAAGCCCCTGGAGCAAATTTTTGATTAGTGCTTTTGTCAACAAGAAACAATTGACAAGTGGCTCTATCCCATCTCCCCCCCTTTCCCCGTCGCGATATAACCTTCGCGGTTGAAAACGACGTTAAACACCAAATAAAGAAAGAAAGAAAGGAAAAATTGATAGAGGGTACGTTCTTGTGACTTAGTTTTCCCTTATCTATGTCTTGTCCTGTAAAGTGATATACTTGTGAAGCGATCTGCACACACAAAAAAAGAGAAGAAGAAAATAAAATAGAAGAAAAATAGAGGGTTGGTGGCTCAAGAAAGGGGGTAGGGGAGGGGGTCAGGCCAGGGTTGGGTGGTGGTTAGGGGTAAGGTTGGAATAAGGTGTGGGCCTGAAGTAGCCTTGTGTTTGCGGTGGGGCTGGTAGCATGATAGAGACAACACTGCAAGAAAGCTTCTTGATTAACAAAAGATGTTTATTTTCAAACTGTAACAGTTTCTGAATCATACAGTATTTTCTGCATCTTTTTATAACAGTATTTTCTGCTCTTTTTATATTTAGTCAAGTTTTGACAAAATATTTTAACATCGAGGGGGAATCGAAACGAGGGTCGTGGTGTATGTGCGTGCGTGTGTGCGTGCGTGCGTGTGTGTGTGTGTGTGTGTGTGTGTGTGTGTGTAGAGCGATTCAGACTAAACTACTGGACCGATCTTTATGAAATTTGACATGAGAGTTCCTGGGTATGAAATCCCCGAACGTTTTTTTCATTTTTTTGATAAATGTCTTTGATGACGTCATATCCGGCTTTTCGTGAAAGTTGAGGCGGCACTGTCACGCCCTCATTTTTCAACCAAATTGGTTGAAATTTTGGTCAAGTAATCTTCGACGAAGCCCGGGGTTCGGTATTGCATTTCAGCTTGGTGGCTTAAAAATTAATTAATGACTTTGGTCATTAAAAATCTGAAAATTGTAAAAAAAAATAAAAATTTATAAAACGATCCAAATTTACGTTTATCTTATTCTCCATCATTTGCTGATTCCAAAAACATATAAATATGTTATATTCGGATTAAAAACAAGCTCTGAAAATTAAATATATAAAAATTATTATCAAAATTAAATTGTCCAAATCAATTTAAAAACACTTTCATCTTATTCCTTGTCGGTTCCTGATTCCAAAAACATATAGATATGATATGTTTGGATTAAAAACACGCTCAGAAAGTTAAAACAAAGAGAGGTACAGAAAAGCGTGCTATCCTTCTTAGCGCAACTACTACCCCGCTCTTCTTGTCAATTTCACTGCCTTTGCCATGAGCGGTGGACTGACGACTCGGATGCTACGAGTATACCGTCTTGCTGAACAATGGCATTGCGTTCAGTTTCATTCTGTGAGTTCGACAGCTACTTGACTAAATATTGTATTTTCGCCTTACGCGACTTGTTTATTTTTTGGTTGGCAGTAATAATCTGTTAAGCTTTAACAGTGACACAAATGACCAGCTTTGCAGAATAATCTCTCAGTTTTGTTTCGTTTCTTTTAGAAGTTATGATTATGATTTGCCGCTGATTCGTCTATGTTTAGTTCACCACTTACATCGACAGTGTTAAGTTGAACTTTGTTTTTTGTTGCAGCTTAATAATCTGAATTCTGTGGAATGCACTAAAGTTAGAGCATGGATTGAAAAATCGAGTATGAACTCTGTAAAATGTTGCCCATAAATTGAACAAGATGAATTTGGCAAAGCAACAGTGCAAGGTGCATAACATGCTCAAAGTTTAAGACAGAGTTGTGTGTTGCATAGTTTTATTTTGAATTCTGAAATTTGAAGTCATTCTGTCCTTGCATTTTATGAATTGACAAATTCCGGAAATAAAACTCTGTTTGGTTTGACCTTGTAGGCTTACCTCATTGTTTCTATGGAAACTAGGGAAAGCAACTCTCCACAACCAATACAAACTTTACAGAGTTAGTTCCGAACATTGTCTATTTTATTTTCTCTCTTCCACATATTAAAGTTGAGACATAAAGATGCTGTTTGTAGAACATTATAGATGACAGTCATGGTCAGTTTATGATCATAGGTTTTCAGATAAATATTTGAACTATCTGCCTGTAGTCAGCTTGGATGGTCAAAGTACCAGGAACGGTACAAATGTTTGTTTGTTCGTTCATGGGCTGGAAGCATGCTGGGTATTTTCGTGTTTCTATAACCCACCGAACTCTGACATGGATTACAGGATCTTTTTCGTGAGCACTTGGTCTTGTGCTTGCGTGTACACACGGGGGTGTTCAGACACCGAGGAGAGTCTGCACACAAAGTTGACTCTGAGAAATAAATCTCTCTCCGAACGTGGGGACGAACTCACGCTGTCAGCGGCCAACTGGATACAAATCCAGCGCGCTACCAACTGAGCTACATCCCCGCCCGGTACAAATGTAATACCCAGCTGTCTTTGGGAAAACATCTTTGTTGATCAATAGAACCCCCCTTTGAAGACCTCCAAAAATCTGAGAAAATCAGGTCTTAAAAATGAGGAAGTCTTGAAATGGGGGTAAATTTACAGAGGTATGAACGACAAGTCTGAGGAAAAAGGGTCTTAATAGCTTTAAAGGGAGGGAGTCTTAAATGGGGGAGGGTGGGTCTTAAAAAAAGGGGGGGGGGGGGGGGGTTCCACTGTATGACTTTTTTTTTCATCCTGTTATGTTTTTTTTGTTCCTTTGTTTTTATTTCATGTTATAGGACTGGGTGGCCGAGTGGTAACGCACTTGCGCTCGGAATCGAGAGGTTGCGTGTTCGACCCTGGGTCGAGCCGCTATTTTCTCCCCCCTTTCCTAACCTAGATGGTGGGTTCAAGTGCTAGTCTTTCGGATGAGACGAAAAACCGAGGTCCCTTCGTGTACACTATATTGGGGTGTGCACGTTAAAGATCCCACGATTGACAAAAGGGTCTTTCCTGGCAAAATTGTATAGGCATAGATAAAAATGTCCATCAAATACCCGTGTGACTTGGAATAAAGGCCGCGAAAGGTGAACATTCGCCTAACAGGCTTTGAGGTTTGCTGGTCGATGTGAATGCGTAATATATTGTGTAAAAAATTCCATCTCACACGGCATAAAAGCGCTTTGAACTTCGGATAAGGCGCTATATAAATAAAGAGAATTATTATTATTATTATTATATAAGGACACTAAGCAGGCTGTAGGATGGTAAACACTTTCTTTAAATGTAAAGGTAGTCACTGGCAGTGTGACTTAAGTGGAATGGTGTGTATTTCAGGTCAGCCATGATGGAAGGATCTGGAACTCTGGAAGAACAGCTGGAGGCCACCAAGGTAATTTGATGTCAAAACTCTCTCTCTTACACAGACTTTGTTCTTTAACTCTTTTAAATTGTATACAGTAGAACCTATCTCTTGAGACCTTTAAACATCTGAGAAAATTGGATCTTGAAAAAGGAGAGTTTCAAAATTGGGTCAATTTACAGACAGAGGCGATGAACGAACAAAATGAAAGAGTAAGGTCTTAAAAAGGAGCAAGTCCTAAAATAGGGGGGGGGGGGGGGGGGGGGGGCACGGCTGTTCCTAGCTTGTGTTTTTGTGTGAGTTAAACATAGCCCAGCAGAGAGAATAGTTTGGCTACCAACAGCTGCAACCAGCACACTGTTAAGCTCACTTGCCTGTTGTACCCAACTGCTTCCACGCTATACTGGGAAATCTATTGAGGTCTAACGAATGACGTCTCACAACGTGCGCAGTCGTCCTTGGCGGTCAAGAATGCCGCCGCGATCATTGCGCAGACGACACTTCTAGACCGCCAATATTTTTTGTGCGCATCACGTGCTCCACATCAATCGGCCGGAAACGAAGCAATTGGGAAACCTGGATACTGGGAGATCGGCCTTCTGAGTGCATAGCACTGAGAGAGCTACTAGCTGCTGTGTTATCTTTGCTGTGGCGAAAGGATGGGTGCTAAAAATAGCCTGCAGCTAAGCTAGAGTAGCAGAAATGAAGCCCTTTGAACAGCCGGGGGGGGGGGGGGGGGGGGGCACAAAAGGGGATTCCACTGTGCACATGTCTTTCATTTTTGACTCTGTTTTCTTGAGTGCAGAAGAAAAAAACATTATCAGCAGTAGCCAAACTAAATGTGAACATTTAATATTTCAGGAAAAGCAGAATACTGGTTGAATGTTCACTGTGTTTCATGGAAAGCAAGTCTCCACAAAACAGTTTCCTGGGTGAGAAAGCAACCCGAATTTCTATGAGGTTAACCTCACAGGACTCTATAAAGTCTTGTACTTGAACATCTTGCAGGAAAAAGAAAGAAATGGGTAGTGCTGTACTGTTTTACAGCTGGCTTTTCTCAGTGAGAAAGGAAGCCGAATTTCCATGAGGGTAACCTCACAGGAGTATATAAAACCTTATCCTTATCCTAAATGTGGTGGTTTTAGCGCAAGGCCACAGAGGTGCGGGCACAGAAGGGTCACCTGAAGAAGATTGAGGACCTGGGAGCTGCCATGGAGGAGCGACTTATCCTGGACAACAGGTAAAACACTATACTCTGCAACAAGTCTTTATTGTTTTGTATTATTCTGGAAATCTTTTTTTACAAGGAGCGACTTATCATGGACAACAGGTAAACACTAATCCTCAACATCTCTTCTCAGCATTTTCTTTTATGCTTGAAATATTTATGTTATTACAAAAACAAAATTGATAGAGCAATGGAGCACATGTGTAACATTCAACGTAGACCAATTTTCTTTTCTTCTATGGTCATCTACATGCATACTTTTTGCATTTTCTTCTTTTATGTTGAGACCGAAAAAAAACATCTTCAACAAAACAAACTTGCCTCAGATCAATCCAAATGTAACCATTCTGTGTCTTTCACACATTTTGCATTTTCTTTCGTTTCTTCTGAGACACAAAAAAGCATCTTCAAGAAAACAAACTCACCTTTGATGTACAGCAGACTTTCACTAACTCGCGGTCTTTGGGGTCCAAAGATTTTTGATCGCGATATATCCGATTCGCGAAGCAGTTTGGGGTCCAATTAAAGGGAAGAAACCGCGTTCTCTTCTGAGTCCGAGAAAAACGCGGTTATTTCCCTTGTTGGTCACAAAAAGCCTGTGAGCGTCACGTTGGTGTGTGTGCGTTTGCCGTGTGAGTGCATGTGTGTGTGCGTGCGTGTGTGTGTAGATTTCTTCTTTGATTGTTTGCTTTTTCTGCCACCTGCTATAACGCAAGAAGCTGAAGCACCGTTGGCGCCTGTAGAAAATCCGGGGCGTCTAGCTGAGATCGCGATTAGCGGGACTCGAGTGTTAAATTGCATGCCTGACTAGATTGCAGAAGACTGAAGCGCAGTTTAAGCACTTGATTGGCGCCTGTGGCCACCCGGACCGTCTAGCAGAGATCGCAATTAGCTGGACTCGAGTGTTCAACTGCACGCCTGACTGGCCATACTGACTGGTCAGACACTTAACCTCTATAGGCACGTGGCCAATTTGACGATACCGATCGTGGCATTGACTGCATGCCGATCATGTGGCAGTGACTTTTCACTCTTCAGTCGGAAATACACTACACAACACCGCTCTCACTCTCCCTCACTGCCTACCCTAAGCCTGATGCTTGGAAATTGTGTGGAAGAGTACACCTCTCTATTTCTCTCTAATGCTCTTCCTGCTGACAGTGACGCCAGACACCCCACTGAGTTTAGCCTGCTCCCCCCCCCCCCCCCCCCCCCCTCTCTCTCCCTTCCCTAAGCCATGTACTGTTTGGGGCTGTGGCCAGAGAGGTGTCAGCCAAAACCAGGGTGACTGTGTCTAACTTTTGACAAAGCAAGACAACTGAAGGGTTCACAGATTAGGTAACCGACTCACTGGTCAAGGCTGCGGGGAAACAAGAGTATCTTGTCAATGAAAGAGGTTACACACAGACACGCGATGCTGAGAACTGTGGTCAATTTTTCACTCTCTTTCGCTCAGGACCTTCATCGACTGTGGCTTCTATTGTTTACGTCCAACAGACAAGAATAAAGAGCATAGTGCATTTTCATGTTGGCATCTTCGCATGTACTCCACTCCTGACCAAAACTACACCCCTCCTGATGGGTACATGTGCACTCAAGTTGTCAGTGACTGTCATCACGCCTTTGCGGCTGTGACCTTTGTACCAAGAGCCGGACTGTTCTGTTATCGATTTTGTTGTGGTGAAAATTTGATGATGGTCTGTCCGTACATTGCAGGTATGACCTGCTGTTGGGACCGAAAATTAGTGTCCGCGTCCACGTTTTGCAGGTGTCCGTTTAAGGGGGGGCAAATATAGAAGGAAAACACTCCGTGCCAAGCAAATGTGTCCGTACATGTCAGGTCGCCGCTCACGCCGGGGGCCGTACATTGCAGGGACTGCTGTAGCGTGGTTATGATAGAAAAATTTGTCATGATCTGTACTATTTTTTGGCCTTTACGTGACTAATTTTGTAAAAAAAATAAAAATAAAAATAATTTTTTTTTTTAAAAGGTCGGTCCTGGGTTTTTTCGGAGTCCAAGAGGTCTCCGCGATATAGCGGAATTCGCGATTTAGTGGACCGCGAGTTAGTGGAAGTCTGCTGTATCAAATGTAACCATTCTGTGTCGTCCGCCAGATACACGGAGCACAGCACAGTGGGCTTGGCACAGCAGTGGGACCAACTTGACCAGCTGTGCATGAGAATGCAGCATAATCTGGAGCAACAGATCGAGGCCAGGTAAGCTGACTTTTTGTGTGTGTTTGTTTTGTTTTTGTTCGAAAAATTTAAAAAAATTCAATAAAAAATTTCCTTTCCATGCGTGTTTGTCTATCTGTGATGTCCTCATTCTCAGTTTCTCTCTGTGTCCATCTATTGTTCTTTGTGTTTGTCTCCCTGTTTGTCTGTGTCCATCTATTGTTCTTTTCTGTCAGTTTCTCCCTTAGTAATTGTCAACTTGTGTTATCCTTTTTGTGAGTTTAGTCTCCCTACATGTTCACTTGCTCCTGCGTCTGTCTTCAGCTATTCTGGTGCACATTTTTTCCCGTTTTATTACAATGGAAGTCTTCGCTTAAATTTGGTTATGATCGGGTTCAGCGGTACCCCTTAATGATTAACGTAAAGCCTGTCGATAAATCCATTTTTAATCTGTTAGCATACAAGGTCACATCTGCATAGGTTTCGATACGAAGTCGAACGAATGTTACAGTATTCAACTTCCTCTTTTGCCAAGACAGGCTACGATGAAGGTAGGCTAATGAAGGGCGTTGTGTTTTTGTTACCCCTTCAATCATTCTTGTATCCTTCTTCAGTCCATTTGTACATTCTTGTATCCTTCTTCAGTCCATTTGTACATTCTTGTATCTGTATCTTGAAAGTGTCAATTAATTTGTTCTTTCTATCTCTCTACAGAAACCGCAGCGGTGTGTCTGAGGATGCCCTGAGAGAGTTCAGCATGATGTTCAAGTGAGTAACGTTCTAACTACTTAATGCTTTGCCTGGTGCCACTATACTTCTGCACTTATATGTGTTTGTAAGAATAATGAGATATTGTTCTCATGTGTGTGTGTGAGAGTGTGTGTGTGTGTGTGTGTGTGTGTGTGTGTGTGTGTGTGTTTGTGTGTGTGTTTGTGTGTGTGAGTGTGTGTGCGTGTATGAGTGTGTGCGTGCGTGCGTGCATGTGTGTGGGAGTGCGTGATTGCGTGTGTGTGTGTGTGTGTGTGTGTGTGTGTGTGTGTGTGAGAGAGAGATCGGAACTGAACAGAAAGGAACTTTATTTAATAAGGATTAGGATTTAAGGCTGGGGCTTTTTTTCAATCTGTCTTTGAGGCAAACAAGCACACAAAGCAAAGAGATAAAAAAATGATGATGATGATGATGATGATGATGATGATGATGATGATGATGATGATGATGATGATGATGATAGAGAGAGGTGTGTGTGTGTGTGCGCGTGCATGTGTGCATGTTTTGAACATGATACGGAGAGCAGGTAGTGTCACCTTATGCGACTTCACATGTCTTCTCAATGTTCGACTTCTTTACAAATACTTCTATGAAGACTGAGGTTGGTGATCAGTTCACCCGCAGCTTGAAGAACCTCACTGTATTTCACTGTTGACAAGTGTCTTGTTCTCACTAGCACCTTACTATTGTTCACAATACCTCTTCCACATTGCAGGCACTTTGACAAGGACAAGAGCGGCAAGCTCGATCACCAGGAGTTCAAATCCTGCCTGCGTGCGCTGGGCTACGACCTCCCCATGGTGGAGGAAGGTCAGGTCGACCCAGAGTTCCAGGCCATCTTGGACGTAGTCGACCCCAACAGGTCAGTGGAGTGGTTTGTGCTATGATCCTATTGCCTGTGTAGCTGTGTTATGTGGAGTAGAATGCGTATTAATACGGATCTACCCACCCTTACAGTTTTGGTGTACTTTGTCCATATCAACAGGTCAGTGGGGATTGTTGAGCTATGATCAAATTGTACATGTTAAAAGTGGATTTAGAATGCATATTTATACAGATCTACCCACCCTTACAGTTTTTGCAGATGTGGTTATTGGTTCCTGTCATCTTGGTGGAATTTGAACGCTTATACATGCGACTGGTGTAGTCTCCTAAGTTTGGCATACTTTCCATTCCAGACATTGCAAAATACAACATTCTCCTAGGCTAAAAGTAATACGACCACCCAACCTCATTTCTTCTTATGAAAACTCTGTGGAAACCATCCAAAACTTGCTGCCAGCTTGCCAACACAAATCTCTCTCTGCTAGGAGATTTGAATCGGTTCATTTTCTGCCACATTTTTCAACATGTCCACATTATCTGTCTTGTAAATAACACCACCGGGCTTGATGTATAGAGCTGCTTGGACAAATGACAGAAAAGACAATTTAATAATGTGTGTGATTCATGGATGGCTTTGATAATTCAACATTTCCTCATTTTCTTTCATAGTTATTGATACTACAGGGCTTGAAGTATGGAGCGGCTTCCAGAACAAATAGCAGAAAAAGACAATTTATTGTGTGTGTGCTTCAGGGATGGATTTGATTTTTCAACATTTCCTCAGTTTCTTTGATAGTAATTAATACTTTGGGGCTAAATGCATAGAGCTGCTCCTTGGACAAATAGCGAAAAGAGACAACAAGGGAGAGAACTTTAACACTTTGTGTGTTTCAGGGACGGCTTTGTGTCGCTGCAAGAGTACATGGCCTTCATGATCAGCCGGGAGACGGAGAACGTTCAGTCCAGCTCGGAGGTGGAGCAGGCCTTCCGAGCGCTCACGTCGGGCGAGAAACCCTACATCTCTGCTCAAGAACTTTACGCAGTAAGTCAGCTGTTCTCTCTACTTTTGTAATGTTTTGTTTAATTCACGCAGTAAGTCTGCTGTTTTCCCGTCTTCTGTAATGTATTGTTCTATTTAGAAATTTCTAAGGTTTTTGTGAGTTGTAGCTCTGTTCATCTGCCTATGTGTGTGCGTGTGTGTGTACGTACATGCAAATGTGTAGGTTTTATTATGTGCAGATGTGTTTATGTGTACCTCTATGTGCATGAAACACATCTTTAGTGTTCTTTGATATAAGTACAGCAGAAACAGAAACGAAAGACACGCTAATGTCAGTAAAAACAAGAGGCGAAGCCTTCAAGGCTCACGTAAGAAATCGACAAACAGTAACACAAACTCAATCACTTCGTCACACATACACACACACACACACACACAGTAAGCGGCATAGGTGACACTGTGCAAGAAAGCGAGACACTAGATCTAGATCTGAATGGCCGATTTCGAAGAAAAAAATAGTCTCGGCCCGCTCAAAATAACAATGACCGAGACTTTCAGTAATTCCTTCGCGTGATGTCTAACCCTCTTACGTCATAATGTGACGTCTTCAAATGGTGTGACGTCTTCAAATGTTAAGGTTTCTACCACAGACATACATACATACGCACGCACGCATGCACAGACAGAAAAAAGTTAGCATCGCATAGGCTTACACTTACGTGAGCCAATAAACACTATTCGAAATTGAAAAACAAAAGAAATCGGTACTCACCAACATAAATACAACACAAAGTCGAACTTTTGCCTATGAAGGCTTCTTCAGGACAACAAATACACAAGAAAACAAAAAGTAGAAAAAGCCTCCATAGGCGAAAATTGGACTTTGTCTGTGCTGTATTTGTGTTGGTGAGTACCGATTTCTTTTGTTTTTCATTTTTGTTTTCACCCAGTCATCTTGTTGTTTAGATTTAATCACTAATCAGTCAAATGTTCCTCTGTTTCAGAACCTTACAAAAGAACAAGCAGATTACTGCATCAGCCGCATGAAACCGTTCGTAGACAAGACCGGGCGAGCCATACCAGACGCCTACGATTTCGTCGACTTCACTCGACAGCTGTTCGTCAACTAACTCGTCTCTGTGCACTTGTAGACGCATCTAGTTTGTTATTCTTTGTTCACGTTTCGTATTGTCAAATCTGGACTGGAGAGACAGTTGCGGTTTTTTTCTCTGTTGAAGCCATGTTGTTATCTATGACTGTGCAAACAATATTCAGAAAGCGTTTGTTTTAAATATTCGGTACTTTTTTTGTTGGTTAAAACTGAAATCTCAGTTGTTTTTTACTCCTCTTTCAAGTGCTACCACTGCTTTGTAGTAACTGCTGACTTCAAGCTTCAAGTGGACGGTTTTGTTTGGAGCGGAGAAAACTGTTGTGTGCAACAATTCGGTGAAGGTTTGTGACAGTTTGGTGTGCCACGGAAAAAGGTTTATGTGGAAAGCTTTTGTTTTTCTCTTGTGGGGATCTTGCTTGTAGGCGAGTATGGTTTGCTAAAAACTCTTTGTTCTTCTGTTCTTTGTTTAGTATGACATTCTGAAATCGTAACGCCGGTAGTTTGGTGCACAGACTCATGACTGAGACCTTGAGACATAAGCCTAGTTTGTTCTTAGTTTGTTGCTTTCGTGGAAAAGACTTGATTTACTGAGACACAAGCCTAGTTTGTTGACAGGTTGTTGCTTTCGTGGAAAAGACTTGATCTAGTGAGATGTAAGCCTAGTTTGTTCTTAGCTTGTTGCTTTCTTGGAAACGACTTGATTTAGTGAAATGTAAGCTTAGTTTGTTGACAGGTTGTTGCTTTTTCTAAAAAAAGTACACACAGCGTAAACAAAGTTCTGCGGAGTAGGGGAAGCTTTTGAAAGAGATGTAGTGAAATATGTGCAATGTGTAGAATTTTCATCTTTTTTGGTTGTTTGATGTTTTGAACAAAATACATGTTGTGAACTTGAATGTGGCCAGTTTTCAACTTTATGCATACTTGTTCAGTGTTGTGATTTTCTGTGGACATTTCTTTCTGGAAACACCGAAGTTCTCTTCACCATTAAAGTACTTCATCGTTTTGATACACTGATTTTTCTCCTGTCCATGCTAAACATTGTAGAGGGTCTTTTTGAATTATCTGATTGACTTGTATGGAATCTTTGCAGTTAGCCAATGTATCTCTATAGTTTTCTGGAAAAAAAGACTGCATGAAGAGGACATGTCTCTCTTGTGAAACCACAAACATTTCTGGTAATATTTTTAGCAGAGAGAGAATAGCTGAAGTGGTAAGTGGAAAATGTACAAGTTGTTGAAGGAAAATTATTGTGTATACCTTGTTCTTTTTTTTCCCCTCGATTGCTAGACATTTGACCAGCTACAATTTTTTGTAGACAATAGCATCTCTTTCTGAATGTCGAAGGGAAATCATTACAATTTGTATATGGCTTGTCCTTTTTTCTCTCGATTGCTAGATATTTTAGCAGCTACGATTTCGTGTGGAGAATAGCATCGCTTTCTTAAGATTAAGCTTGTCATGTGCAATTTTGTGGACCAACCATCTGGTTTTTCAGCCCATACATTTTTCCGAAAGCATGCATCAAGCAACTTACTCAAACACAGCTTTGCTCAGTGGGAATTGCAGGTACTGGTTTCCCTCTACCTTATTCCTTTTTGCACTGTAATCCACATATTCATCAATACCCCTGTGGCTACATGGTAATTCCTTTACTACTATGCTGTTAGAATTTTGAATAAACGCTTGCATTTAATTTTGTGATGATGTTGGTGTTTGGAGTTTTTGAGAGGGAGAGAGAGTGTGTGTTGTGCTGTGCGGTGCGGTGTGGTGTGGTGTGGTGTGGTGTGGTGTGTGTGTAAAAGAGAGAGAGGAAATGTTTGTGCATAGTCAATTTTAGCTGAAGATAAATCATAATAATTACCTGAATTCTGTTGCTAAGACAGAAGTCTGCATCTCTCTATTCTATTGATAACAAAAATAATTTTTTTTAAATCGGTGGTTTATATGAAATGACCACACTCCACTCCTGTGCTTAAGTGTCCTGTGTTTGTACAGTGGAACCTCTTTTTTAAGACCTAAACAAATCTGAGAAAGTCAAGTCTTAAAAAGGAAGGAGTCACAAAATGGGGGTACATTTACAGAGGTTTTTAACAGAAAATCTGAAAAAGCAAGGTCTTAAGGGGGAGAGAGTCTTAAATTGGGGGTCTTAAAAGGGAGGGAGTCTTAAATTGGGGAATCTTAAAGGGAGGGAGTCTTAAATTGGGGGGTCTTAAAGAGAGGGAGTCTTAAAGGGGAGGGAGTCTTAAATTGGGGAGTCTTAAAGGGAGGGAGTCTTAAAGGGGAGGGAGTCTTAAATTGGGGAGTCTTAAAGGGGAGGGAGTCTTAAATTGGGGAGTCTTAAAGGGAGGGAGTCTTAAAGGGGAGGGAGTCTTAAATTGGGGAGTCTTAAAGGGAGGGAGTCTTAAATTGGGGAGTCTTAAAAGGGAGGATCAACTGTACACGGTTCTATGAGAGTCCACTTTGCATACTACGTACTCTACTGCCTTTTCTTCGAAGGCAAGCCGGGTAATGATACTTTCAGTAGATGATACTGCATTCATTACTGGTAACTACAGACGGGCGCTGTGACCTAGTGAATAAGACTTCGGTCTCCTAATCGGAAGGTCATAAGTTCAAAGTCCCAGTCGCGGCCTCCTGGTGGGTTAAGGGTGGAGATTTGTCCAATCTCCCAGGTCAACTAATGTGCAGACCTGCTAGTGCCTTATCCCCCTTCATGTGTCCACGCAAGCACAAGACCAAGTGCGCATGGAAAAGATCCTGTAATCCATGCCAGAGTGCGGTGAGTTATAGAAACACAAAAACACCCAGCATGCTTCCCCCGAAAGCGGTGTATGGCTGCCTGAATGGCATTGGCAGGGTAAAAACAGTCATACACGTAAAAGCCTTGGAAGTTTCAGCCCATAAACAAACGAACACAAACTGGTATATGAATATAAGTGGTGCTGATGCGAGCTGCTGTCTCCCACTGCTGCCAGCTGTACGTAGGCATAGACCTATATATCTAAATATAGGTCCCTGACGTAGGAAAGGAAAACCTGAAGAAGACAGCATCATTCGTCTCGCTGCCCAGACTGACAATGTAAGACTGTGAATGACAAGAATAAGAATAAATTATTATAACTATAATGATACAAATAATAATAATGATAATAAATAACTTTTCTATAGTGTCCCACCAATTGGCTCCACGCACTTAAGAATACATGTAGGCTTATGTATTAGCATGTCATGACTTCCTCCACTTTGACTTTTAGTCAGAATATGCAACCTACTAAAGTGCAAATCAACCAAGGTATAGCTCAGCTGGTTGAGGCCCAGACTTATGATCTGCAGATCACAAGTTCCAATTTGGGCTGGGATGGTCATTGGTCAACTTTATGTGAAAATTCAGAGACAGTGTGTCATCACTCATTGTGGCTTGTAAAAGAAGTGCAGATGGCTGATGAAGTTACACCCAAAACTCGCATGTACGCACCTCACCTCCGGAAGCACGACCAGTTTGTTGCTGCTAGCTTTAAACTGCACTGAGAAGTCGCCTTCACGCGGCGGGAGTGTTTCCACAGAGCTACCCCACCCCTGTACTTCTCTTCTTTTGTCTTATTTCTGCCTTACCAGTCGTTTCACCTATATTTCCTTCCAAGAAAACTCTCCCTACTATTCCCTGCAGATTTCCAATTCTTTTCTTGTTGTCTTATTTCTATCTGACTGGATCCATCACCTTTATTTCACTTACCAAAAGTCTTCTTTTCCATATCCTTATTTCTCTGCACCCCGCATGTCGTAAGAGGCGACTAACGGATTATGTTTCTCCTTTTACCCTTGTTTAGTGGTTCTTGTATAGAATATAGTCAATGTTTGTAAAGATTTTAGTCAAGCAGTATGTAAGAAATGTTTAGTCCTTTGTACTGGAAACTTGCATTCTCCCAGTAAGGTCATATATTGTACTACGTTGCAAGCCCCTGGAGCAATTTTTTGATTAGTGCTTTTGTGAACAAGAAACACTTAACAAGTGGCTCTATCCCATCTCCCCCCTTTCCCTTATCCCATCTCCCCCCTTTCCCTCGTCGCGATATAACCTTCGTGGTTGAAAACGACGTTAAACACCAAATAAAGAAAAGAGAAGAAGCAACAAAGGAGGCAGAGAAAGGTTCAGAGAAAGGCAGACGTTTATTTGTCTGGCGTCCGTTCTTCATTGTGCAACAGTTTTAGGCGAAAAGATGTTACAGGGGCAGGTCACTCTGCATGGTTTGCCACGGTCCCGGTTGCCATGATTCGCTTGGAGGGGTCTTTAACGTTTGTAATCCTTCCTGGGCCATCGCAATATATTTACTCAAGGTAAAGCTTTTCTTCCCTGTGAGTTAGGGTAGACAATGGGGAGGGGGGGGGGGGGGGGGAGCTTGATGCAGCTTTTACTTGCGGAGATTCTTTTTGATTCTGAAATGTAGTGAGATCCAGATATCTTTCCGGAAACGAAAGTTTTCCTACTACTTTAGTCTACTATGCAAGTGCAGACTTTCAGGAATGAATGCACATTGAGTACATCACGACCACAACGGCTGGTTACCATGGACTATTTTGACTGCAATACGATTGGACAAAGGCCATTTACACAAGTATTTGTTTTCAGCGAGGCCTATTGGCTACGCAAGTAGGGAGAGGTTTTTCCCCCTTGTACACGTACTGACGTAGCACACTGTGCCATACCCTCTTAAAAACTAAAAGGTTTAATAAAGATATAACTCCAGAGGCATGTAACTCAATGAAAAAAAAAAGTGAACATCATATGTTGAACTTAGACTAACAAGAAATTCCTTCGAGGTAGGAAAAACACCCCCGTTGGTCAAAGGGAAATAACCATTCTCACTGCACCCATTCTCACTGCCACCAACTGAGAAGGTTATTTCCCTTTGACCATGAATATGTTTCTCTATAAGTCCTTGTAGAATCTTAATCCACCAATAACTCCCTAACCGTGTGGTTGACTGGTCCCAATTTTTGTAAGGACCGTCTCAGGAATGTATAGAACCTGTTCACCAAGTTTGGTGACGATCGGTCCGTTCATTCTTGAGATCTATATGCGAACACAAACACACAAACAAACACATCGACCGAAACCTATACACACCCCTATACCGGGGGTGTAAAAACACACTCCAAGGCTATTGTGTGACACCAGCCTAAATCAGGTAAGTCAGCCACGCCCCCGGCCACATGACACTGACAGCATCGTAGTGCAACAGTACTGACACAGCTGAAAATATATATATGACTAAGTGCCAAAAGGTGCTCACAGAACAGAAGACGACTTTGTTTTACAATAAAAAATGTTTCTAAAAACGTGTGTCTGCTGAAAATTGGTGTGTGTGTGGATGAATGTGCGAAGAGATAGTGGACATAATTTCGTGTGTCTGACTTGAACGGTTTTGAAGTTATCTTTGTTTAAAGTCAAAAATAACGCCAAAACCGGCCAATCTGAAAAAGGACATCGTGATACCTCGTGTTTTGAATATGCCACAGAAAAATAACAAGAAGCACAAATGAATTGCATTTAGTTTGATTTAATGCCTGAAACATCGCTTTACAGACGAGACCAAACGTCAAATCTAAATCTCGAGAGAATTTTTTTTTTTCGATAACCGAATTTTAAGGTGTCGCACGCAAGATGTGTCGTCATCACGGCATACATTTTTCAATCGGCATACATTTTTCAATCGCAGATATTTACTAAATTTCTTTTTCAAAAACTCTGGAATTGATGTCGACACGTCAAGCGATAACGGTGTATCAAACTGCTGTCTTTCAAGTAATCCAGCAAAGACTGCAGAACTTTTGAACAGCATTTTTGAAAACGATTTGAAAATTTCGTCATATCTTGCGTGCGACAAAATGTTCGGTAATTAACGGTTATTTTCTTTTAAAAACAAAATTTACATGTACAAAGATCTACTTCATCTACGGAACCACGTGACACATTCTGTGTTCAAAATTTGTGAAGAAATCACGAACCACGAATGCGCTATCAAGTGTTGAAATTATGTCGTCAACATCTTTTCAGATCTTGCGTGCGACACCATCTTGCGTTCAACATAAAATGTCACTACCTTATCGAGTTTAATGGGTAAAACTAACTATTTGTTGTCTTAGTTTAATCTTCTTAATTAAAAGCGTAATAAAACCGAACTTCCAAGATGAATTTTTATTGAGATTAGCGAAAGAGCGGGCACGCAAGTCGACCTTAAAGTAAAAGAATGATAACACGAGCGTTTGTCGTGTTGTCTTGCGTGCAACACATTGTCCAAAAAGGAAAATGTATATTTTTCTCAGACGTTTTTTAAGTTGAAACCTTGAAACTTCACACACATTTGGGGTTTAATCGCCCCCATGCATGGTAAAAGTCTTGTTGACCCTTGTCAGATTTCAAGGTCACGGCTGGGTCACATGTGGTTCAGAAAACGGATGAAACATATTTTTTCAGAGATTTTTGAAGCTAGAACCTTCAAACTTCAAACAACGCTTTTTCGCGTGGGTAAAAAAAAAAAGGAAATTGTATTGAACTTCAATTTATATAAAACCAAAGTCTGGTTGATCTGTTTTAAGATTTAAGGTCAAATCTGTTATTTAAGGTCAAATCAAATAGAAATTTGTTGATGCTTAAATCTTTGAAACTTCCAACAGGTTTGAGGTTTGACAACTTCTGGACTTTGAAATCTGGTATGGTTGATCCTGGTAATATTAATTAGTCAAAACATCAAGATCAACAATTATAAAATAAGCACTTTCACCAATGTCAAGTGAGCAATAGCAGCAAACGTGAGTCTTATAAAGATTATCACTTTTTGTGTGACCTCAACTTGACCCCTCTGAATGCTCTCAATCATGGAAATTGACCACACTTTGATTATAACCAAACAACATCAAAACTTTGGAATGTGTGAAGTTTCAAAGGTGTTGCTTAAAAGGCGTTCGTGAAAATGACAATTGTATGTGTCTGACTTCAATGCGACCCCGCTGCGACCTTGACGTTTGATTTTATCAACCAGACTTTGATCATGTGTGAATGACTTCAAACACTATAAAACTAGTTGAAGAAATTGACAATTTTTCAAAGTTTAAGCCAGATGGCACTGCTGTGACCTTGAAATTTGACAAACATTAACCAGGCGGTCACCTTTTTTAGAAAATATCCTTAAAGGATCTTTAACCTTACTGTGACCTTGGAATTTGATGAGGTTTAATTTAACTTGCGTAGTGTGCCAAGTGTCAAGGCCCTAGCTTCAAAAACATATGAGAAAACCTCATTGAAAAATGTATATGTTTGACCTCAACGCGACCCTGCTGTGACCTTGACTTTTTCAACCAGACTTTAATCGTGTGTGAACATTATACACTAGAACTGTGTGTATTTTCAAAGCTCGTGCTATAAACGCGCTGAATAAATTGAAAATATTCCACATTTGGACCAGATGTGACCCCGCTGTGACCTTGAACTTTGACAAAGATTAACCAGCAGGTCACTTTTAATGAGGTTTTATAAAAATGCTGAAAGTATGTGAAGTATGTAAAGTCTAACTGATCTAGTATTAAAACATGTAAGACGTGACAACGACAATTTTCCAGTTTGCAAAGGAAATTTAACCTCGCTGTGACCTTGAAATTCAATGTTGTTTAATGTGATGTGCACCATACCTGGAGGTCATTATACTTTGGTTGTGTGCCAAGTTTCAAAGCCCTAGCTTTAAAAACGTGCGAGATAACCTTTATGCTATGACTCAGTGCCGTTTTGAATGATATAACGAACAAAATTATCGTTATTTGTAAAATCATTTGGGTAAATTTATCTTTTCTTTTCGTAATTGGGTTCCAGCATCTGTTGTCTTAACAAAAATCACAATATCAGTCGTGTTTGTCAACTTTTATTTTTTAGCCCCTTTGTCCGCTTTTCGTGCGCACCTTTTGGCACTTAGTCATATACATTGTAACGTCATAAAAAACCCTTGCATAGTACACATGCAAACCGGCACAGTTGGCCTTAATGGTAAGGCGTCCGCACCGTGATCGGGAGGTCGTGGGTTCGAACCCCGGCCGGGTCATACCTAAGACTTTAAAATTGGCAATCTAGTGGCTGCTCCGCCTGGCGTCTGGCATTATGGGGTTAGTGCTAGGATTGGTTGGTCCGGTGTCAGAATAATGTGACTGGGTGAGACATGAAGCCTGTGCTGCGACTTCTGTCTTGTGTGTGGCGCACGTTAAATGTCAAAGCAGCACCGCCCTGATATGGCCCTTCGTGGTCGGCTGACTTTCTCGGCTGATATACCAATATCTTCTTTGTCTATTTTTCTGGAGCTACGAAACCGAACAATGTGAAATCGTCTTCTCCGAATCGGCGAACTGCAGCTCTGTGATAACTGTATCTATACCACAATCCTTCACGCAATCTGACCTAACCTTGACCCCTGACCTGGTCTACATACCACACACGACACAAACCAGTCACCTGTTTTTACCCCCCCAAAACCCCCCACCACCTGTTTTCTTTGGATACACACTTTAACTACATACGTGCCCACGAAATGTTGATCATTGCTTCTATACTTTGAAGCTGTTGCTTGGATAATAACCAGGTAAAATTAGTATTTCGGTGTTCAGTCAAATTTTAAAGTTTCTACCACAGACATACATACATCTATATATATATACGACTTGTGTCTGTGTGTGTGTGTGTGTGTGTGTGTGTGTGTGATTGATCGCCATGCACGGCCAAAGTTCTCGATGGATCTGCTTCAAATTTGGTGGGCTTATTGACAGAGACCCCGGACACAACCTCATCGATGAGATATTTCAACACGTGCTCTCAGCGCGCAGCGCTGAACCGATTTTCGTTTTTCACTGCACGTTACTATTTTTAGATCTCCCTTCCTTCGTGCGCTGGCGTCAATCGATATTCCCGTTTGTACGTTTATATTTAGAAGGTCACTGCACGTTACTATTTTTAGATCTCCCTTCCTTCGTGCGCCGGCGTACACCCGGCAAAGCCGGGTCCCCGGCGACGGCCGGGTATTCGGCTCTACTTCTTCCCGGCGAAGCGGGTAATCATCTAGTACATACATACATACATACGCAGGCAGGCACGCACAGACAGACACAAGTTAGCATCGCATCTACAGGCTACACTCACGTGAGCCAATAATCAGAAGACTGCTAATTTCTCAAAAATAATGCACAACATATACCAACGTTCCACAAAAACTAAGCAGAAACTACAAAAGGAAAAGTGGAAAAATGAAATGGAAACATATATTTTCTGAATCTTATGTCGTCTGCTTCTTAGTTTGTTTACATCGTAAATGGAAACGCTTTTACAACCTTGACCCGGCAATGTGATTTCTGGTCTTCTTCTGATTCTGAAAAAAGACACAGCTCTATGGTGGGAATTTCTCTTTTTCCAGACGGAATTAGAACTCTCACTAAAAACTTGAAAATAAAACACATAGGGAAACTAGGGAAATTAGGCGCACCAACCAAAATGAGGATTGTTGCCTTGTAAAGGGATTTCCTCATAAACGTGAAGAAGAAGAAGACATAATTGGCCAAATATTAAAATCAGTCAAAAGGAAAACATTTTGCTTTTCATAAGTATGAAAAGCAAAATGTTTTCCTTTTAGGAATAAAAGGAAAAATTGATAGAATCTGTGAGCAAAATCTGTTTCCCAACTTTTCTGTCTGGAACTTACCTAGAGTGTGGACCTTGCAGAAAAAAAAGAAATCTGAACGCTAGAAATACATAATAGAATTCTTAAACAAGCTGTTTCGTATGAATACAAGATTACATAAAAGAACACAAACATACCTAAACACAATGAGTTCTGTTTATCCTACATAATGTACTTGCAAGTCTTTTGCTGCGAAAGTCCCTTGCAGTCGAAGCGTCCAAATTGAAGACGCTTCAAATGGAACCTCGATCTCTTTGAAAGCCTCGTGTTATGTTCAACGTCAAAGCAATGAGACATCACCCAAGAAAGCATAGCGTGACATGTACATTCTGAAAATTGTTCCAGAACACAAAAAACAACGAGCTCAAAAGTGTTCCAAGAATGACGTTTGTCTCGGTGACTTGGCATCACTAACAGTGGAAAATCAGGTCCCTGCCAGACACGACCTATTTACATGTACTGTGGATTACGATATTATTATGACTTGAGTGGTATCTCACATGTATGCGATAAATGCGAACCTTTTTCATTACATTTAGTCAAGTTTTCACTAAAAGTTTTCAGATAGACCAGGAATAGTGACGAGGGGGTGGGTGTATATGTGTGTGTGCATGTGTGAGAGCAATTCCAGGTATTAAGTGTCTTTTACTTTCAAGTTAACAGATGGACTAAATGTTTTGATATCACTTGACGTGACTTGTTTTTTCTTCTTCTACAGAACGACGTGAACAGTTGGGGACCATCAAGGCCTTGACCAGTGAACAGTCAGGTACATGCAGAAGCTTCTCACTGCAGCATGGAGGAAGGAGACACAACAATTCTGTCTGACGTCAAGATAGAGATTGATGTCGCGGAAGAGACACCGCAGTGTTGGCACATGACTGAACCACAGCAATACGGTATGGCTAACAAAACGTATCAGACACAAACATGAATAAATGCAACATTTTCAAAACTCTGCTGATGTCAGGTAACACGCTGCTTACTGCTAGCTTTTGTCACCGTTACGGACATTTTTCTGGCTATGGTATCGATCTGTGTGAACAAAACCACCGAGTTATTTATAGCTGTCTTGAGATTTTGGGCCCTACTGCCTCATTTCTCTGCAAATTTACCAGCAAATTTGGGTCTTGTTTTTGTGCATTTTATAAATCAGTCTAGACTCGTTTAAATATGAATAGATTACTACACCAATAATTTACACCAGGAATAACACTGTTGACTATGAGAGACAGATAAAGATGAATACACTGAAAGAATAAAACCCCTTGTAAACGATTAGGTTCGCTATCATAAATCTGACTAGGGTTTCAAATGGGATAAGTCCATCCTTTTACTTTGACAAATACCAGGAATCAACTGTCCGGGTGATTTCTGTGCAGAGTTAGACTTTGTATGAATTAATTTAAAAAAAACGCACAAATGTAAATCTGCAAAATTCATTCTCTCTCTCCCCCCCCCCCCCTGAAAAAAAGCTCCAAGAAGCTGCAAGGATGTTGATAATTGGTATGTGTTCATTTCGAGAGCTGATTTACCCTATGTTAAAGCCTTGGCATATGTAATTTAGTGAGCATAACTTTGTGTGTGTGAAAAGCTGTGCCTTTAAGCTTGTGTAGACGTCTCAATAGTTCAAAACACCTGTGTTGGCAATGACAGCACAAGACAGGCAGTACAGCACATATGAGAGCAAACCCACCTGGATTTTCCTTGAAGCCTTGAAAAGGCAAACCTTTTCTTTATTTCAAGTAGTCCTTTTGAAGAAATAATTAACAGGAAGGAAATGGGGACTTACTTAAATGCAAACCAAATTAGGTATACTTTTGACAACTTTTTTTGTTCTTTATCATGTATTGAAATATATGAAGATCCCAAGATACTTGTTTAAAAAGATGTGTTTTCAGGCAATCTGCAAACAGAAAATACATTAAATACTGTAGACAAGAATCATAAATGATTATGATCATAGCCTTTATGGATTTGTTTCGCTTTTTTTTTCAGTGACAGGCAGGGATGTTGTTGCCACAGTGAACACTGCTACCATGCCGACAGTGCGGACATTGGACGGACTAGCTGTAGTCAACAGGCACAGTGATAACTGGCTGAAACAAGAGATACAGACACCTGAAACACAGACTGCAGACAGCACAAACATTTATACGTGGCTGAAACAAGAAATACAGACACCAGAAACACAGACTGCAATCAACACTGACAGTTATTCCTGTCTGAAACTAGTTATCAAGACGCCAAAAACACAGACTGCAATCAACACTCACAGTAATACCTGGCTGAAACAAGAGACACAGACACCAGAAACACACAATGTGTGTGAAGAAGAAATAAGCGAAACACATGAAACAGTTCCAGTTCCTATGTCTGAGGCCACATCCCTGTTTTCAGGTGACAAGAAGCAGCATGTTACAGTAACATGCACTGGTGAGAAACCATGTGGATGTACCCAGTGTGAGGCAATGTCCATCCAACCTTTGGAACAACACATGTCACAACACACAGAAAAACAAGCATATGTAGTAAAAAAACACAAAAAGCATAATGGAAAGAATCAACTGTCATGTAGTGAGTATGATAAGTATATTAATATAGTAGTGAAAAAGTATGCTTGTACTGAGTGTGATGCGAGGTTGAGATCGCCTTATGATTTGAAGCTACACATGGCAAAACATAAAGGAGAGAAAAAGCATGCATGCACAGAGTGTGGTGCCAGGTTCCCACGATCGAGTGAGTTGAAGCGACACGTATTAACACATACAGGAGAAAAAAAGCATGTGTGCCCAGAGTGTGGTGATAGGTTCTCACAGTCTTGTCATTTGAAGCAACACATGTTGACACATAAAGGAGAGAAAAAGCATGCATGCACAGAGTGTGGTGCCAGGTTCTTGCGAGCTGGTAATTTGAGGCAACACATGGTCACACATACAGGAGAGAAAAAACATGTTTGCACAGTGTGTGATGCTAGGTTCTCACTTCCTTGTCATTTGAAACTACACATGTTGACACATACAGGAGAGAAAAGTCATGCATGCACAGAGTGTGATTCCAGGTTCTTGCGGTCTGGTTATTTGAAGAAACATATGTTAACACATACAAGAGAGAGAAATCATGCATGCCCAGAGTGTGGTTTCAAATTCTTGCGGTCTGGTGATTTGAAGCAACACATGTTGACACATACGGGAAAGAGAAATCATGCATGCCCAGAGTGTGGTTTGAAATTCTTGCGGTCTGGTGATTTGAAGGAACATATGTTAACACATACAGGAGAAAAAAGTCATGCATGCACAGAGTGTGATTCCAGGTTCTTGCGAGCTGGTAGTTTAAAGAGACATGTGTTAACGCATACAGGAGAAAAAAAGCATGCATGCGCCAAGTGCGGTGCCAGATTCTCAAAGTTTCGTTATTTGAAGCAACACATGTTGACACATGCAGGAGACAAACAGAATGCATGTCCAGAGTGTGGTTTCAAGTTCTTGCGGTCTGGTGATTTGAAGAAACATATGTTAACACATACAGGAGAGATAAGTCATACATGCATTGAGAGTAATTCAAATTCATCCGGTTTGGTAACATGAAATTTGTCGACGCCTTCAGAATCTGATGCGTCCATGGGCCGGGTTCAAGACTAAGCGGGACCCATCTGTAAACAAGAACTGAGCCCACCGGTGATGATTACCACCTCACATGATGAGTGCACCAGGCTCAATGGTTATCAGTCAGTGTTGTTCTTGTGGACTTGACATCTTTAACAGAAGTTGAAGACGTGCAAGCAGTTTAATGATTTACACAATTGTTGGTGGAAGGTCGTGGAATAGGTGCAAAAATTGTTGTCCTCACTTTGTCTCGTACCTTCAATGTCCATGCACTGATACACAGTCAGAAAGCTCACTTGTGCACTTTAGTATAAGTTCTCCTGCAACCAACCAAGCAAGTGAAGTCACCGCAACACACTAATTCGAGACAGTCAAACGCGTTTTTCCTAACATTGATAACTTTTGCTTGCGGCTTCGTGGCAGGCGGAAGGAAAAAATCAGCCAGATAAGTTTTTGTTATGGTTTGTCTGTGCACTTAAAAAACCGTTGGGTCGATATATTTGTGAATGTATTGTTTTGTCAATAACAAACGTTCCAACAACCCACCTTTCTTGTTTTTTTATCCATAATATTGATAGTTTAATTGATAGCTATAGGTTGTTTTTGTTGATCATATGGAGTTTTTGTGTTTTTCTTTCCCTGAATTCAGAGACTGAAATAGAGAGGTGAGGGCGCTGTGACGATTTTCTGACTTCTGAGTTTGACTTTTCTGCCCTTCTTCTAACGTCTCCCAAATAAACACACAATTACTCTACACTCTGAATCATACACACTTTCAGTGAAGGCAGCATGATCAATGGGTTAGGTGATAAGCTTTATTTTATGATAAATTGATAAATATAAACTGATTATACTCTACTCAGTATCTTTTGCTGGAGGCATAGGCTACAGCACGTGTTAGGTTTACAGTCTCTTGTGAATGACACACACACACACGCATACACACACACATTCATGGCACACACTCTCTCTCCCTCCCCAGTCTCTCTCTCTCCCTCCCCAGTCAGTCTCTCTCACTCTCTCTCTTTCTATCTCTGTCTCTGTTTCTCTCTCTCCCTCCCCAGTCTCTCTCTCTCCCTCCCCAGTCAGTCTCTCTCTCCCTCCCCAGTCAGTCTCTCTCTTTCTATCTCTGTCTCTCTGTTTCTGTTGAAAACGACGTTAAACACCAAATAAAGAAAGAAAGAAAGTCTCTGTTTCTCTCTCTCTCTCTCTCTCTCTCTCTCTCTCTCTCTCTCTCTCTCTCTCTCTCTCTCTCTCTCTCTCTCTCTCTCTCTCTCTCTCTTTCTCTCTTTAACGTGAAAACGAGCAGCCGGACCGAAAAAGCAAGCCGGCAACAAACGAACTAAAAAATAAATGAGAAGTTAAACAAACAAGCATTCAAGCACACTTAAGGAAACAAACAACAATCACTATAGTTTATACTGACTGTAGACAAAATGAACATGGTCAATAATATTTACCGACACTTAACACAATTCCTAGATAAAACCGACTCTCTCCGGCTTAAACATTGAAATGGTCTTACTGTCCTTCAGTAAAGACCGTTATTCAGTCAATGGGAAAAGTGAAGTCGACTTCGCGAAGTACATTCTACCAAGCTTGCTCTGCGAAGCTTTTTCATTGGATTTTCTATTTAAATGGGGTTTTTTTTTTCTAAAGACTCAATGACGTCTTTGCTAAGTCGAGTCAAGTACAGTCCTACTTTCGCAGACTTTCACATTGACAATCTCTCTCTCTCTCTCTCTCTCTCTCTCTCTCTCTCTCTCTCTCTCTCTCTCTCTCTCTCTCTCTCTCTCTCTCTCTCTCTCTCCGTCTTGTCATTGTCTCTCTCTCTCCCTTTCTCTGTGTTACTTTCAGTCTGGGCGGGGATGTAGCTCAGTCGGTAGCGTGCTGGATTTGTATCCATGCAGTTGGCCGCTGTCAGCGTGAGTTCGTCCCCATGTTCAGCGAGAGATTTATTTCTCAGAGTTAACTCTCTGTGCAGACTCTCCTCGGTGTCTGAACACCCCTGTGTGTACACTCAAGCACAAGACCAAGTGCGCACGAAAAAGATCCTGTAATCCATCTCAGAGTTCGGTGGGTTATAGAAACACGAAAATACCCAGCATGCTTCCTCCGAAAGCGGCGTATGGCTGCCTAAATGGCGGGGTAAAAACGGTCATAATACATGTAAAAGCGGGGGAGTTTCAGCCCATGAACGAACAAACAAACTTTCAGTCTCTCTCCCACACCTCTCTCTATTTGTCTCTCTCAGTCTTTGTCTGTCTCTTCTTTGCAATGAAAACCACTGGGTCTGTTCAATGTCTGTGTGAGTGGATCTTGATCTTGATCTTGATCTTGATGGATTACGCTGCTGGGTACCAGAAGACTGGCGTAAATGCAGCGGGGGAGAGTGCGGCAGCCTAATGGTGGTGTACGGCTGCTAGCTTGGCTTTAAAGATGCCAATGCTTTTGGAGGTTACAGTATTGTCCTCGAGTAGATTCCAGTCTTGTGCCGTCTTCACAAAAAAGGAGTTCCTAAACTGATCAGTGCGGCCTTGGGGCACTGAATAGGGTCTAGAATTGTTTCTTGAATACTGTGAGACGATGTTGGATGTGTGATGGTCAGAGTGTCTCACTGGCCTGATTTTACGGCCTTGCTTCTGCTCAGTTAAGAACTGGTGTGATGGTAGTGCCGGTACCAGCCCCTCAACCACCCTATAGAAGAACGTCAGACGGAGTTGTTTCACACTTCTGTCCTGTGTATGAAAGTGACCATATAAAGCCAATCTCTCGTACTCTTTCAATTCATTATTTGTTTGGCGTAAATTTCCTTTCCTTTGGTAGTTTTGTGCGAAAAGACGCTAAAGGGGAAATCACTGTCACAGATTTGCATAATTGGGTCAACCACATCGACGACTGGTGGGATGAAATGAGAAACTGACAATTTTGTACAGAGAAGGCAGACAGGAATCACAGTTAACAGCCGACGAATGACAAGTCGAAGAAATAGTAAAGGATTATCAACTACGCTGTCACAACGTACTCAAGGTAAAGCGTGCTGATTAGATTCTAAATGTAAAGGTCTACGCTGTGAACGGGGGGGTTGTGAGCAAGATGGCGGCTTGCCAAGAAGTGATGAACGCCGAGGAAGACTTATCAGTTGTGACGGTTGAGCACGGGGGCTCAGATATTGATGCCCATTTCTCACAAAGTTGCTGACTTTAGCGTTGTAAATATATAGCTCACAATCCACTGCACTTTATGCCTCCAGTTCTACAGCACCTGCTGGATTGGTACCTGTGGATTTTATCATTTACAATACAACTTACAAGGCTAAAGTTCAACATTACCAGTTGTAGAAGCATAGGGTTTGTATCAAACTCAAAGGACTGCCGTTACAACAATATCAGGTGTTCCCCTGACACCAATCCCTCGCGTCTCTTTCACAGAAGAATGGTTTGCAGCTAGGCTCTCTCTGAGTGAATTTGAATCAGTTTGATGGCTAGCTACGCAAGATATGGCCATGGCTCAGATTTGGTGTCGAAAATTGTGACACAAAGTGATTTACTGAAAATATGACTTGCATAGGGCATAGCTCAATGAGACAAAAATAACAATTCAAACAATACAAGTTTCAGAGAAGTCGGACTCGAATCGGGCATATTATTATTAGTGCACAAAAGAGTGCACATGTTCATAACACTTAGACTTACAGTTACACCATGTCATTGTCACAAAATTAAAGTGCTGATTTAGAGAAAACAGATGACACAGCATGAAAAATAAAAGTTGTACTGGGTAAGAAACCCTCAAACGACACAGCCTGTATAGTACTGGAACAAAGTTCAAGACACAAACTTAGAGATTATGAAGTCTAGTTATGCTGTGACACCTTACAACAATGTGAGGGTACTCAGATAATCAAGACTAAAACTCAATGTTCTTCTGAGCAAATAAAAAGGGAATTGCAACAAAGCAAGCCACAAATGAGACTGTGCCAAAAGGTGACGTTTTCATGTCAGTATGTCCCAAATGACATCACCAGTACATTTTTCATTCTATCTAATCTGTTTTCGTTCTATTTTTTCTAATAACATGCGTTAACAATTGATTGCCAACTGGAATGGAAGAGCACAAAAAGTGTAACTTGATATGTAGTTTCTCTAGAGGGAAAAACATCTTCCACTTTCATGTCAGTGTGTCCCATGCAACATACATTTGCCAAACAGCTATGTGCAAGTAGATTATTTGTTAGTGGTATAGAAAATACTGATCAACAATTAAAGTCAGTTTTCACATTCATTTTCTACCTATTTCTTATTTGTTTATTCTGTTGGCAATGGTGAAATGTCAGCAATCGTGTGTCATTCGGGACAGTAGACATGACACCTGACCTTTTGGCACAGTCTCAAATCTAAGTAAAAAAATGTCTGATGGGTACCACATGCAAATCTAGGTACAAAAGACTCATTAAGCCAGATGTAACGAACGTTGTGAATTTTTAACCACAAAAACAGGAAAAACTGACAAAAACCGGACATCAGATAGTGAGTTAACTTAAATATTAAGTCAACCGACAGAAATAATCATGTCGTCAACAACCAGTCAAAATTCAAGTGAAAAACTTTAAACACAGGCCGAAAAATAAGTTATTACCTTTTTTACATTTAGTTAACAGATGGACTAAATGTTTTGATATCACTTGACGTGACTTGTTTTTATATTTAGTCAAGTTTTGACTAAATATTTTAACGTAGAGGGGGGAATCGAGACGAGGGTCGTGGTGTATGTGTGTGTGTGTGTGTGTGTGTGTGTGTGTGTCTGTCTGTGTGTGTGTGTAGAGCGATTCAGACCAAACTACTGGACCGATCTTTATGAAATTTGACATGAGAGTTCCTGGGTATGAAATCCCCGAACGTTTTTTTCATTTTTTTGATAAATGTCTTTCATGACGTCATATCCGGCTGTTCGTGAAAGTTGAGGCGGCACTGTCACGCCCTCATTTTTCAACCAAATTGGTTCAAATTTTGGTCAAGTAATCTTCGACGAAGCCCGGGGTTCGGTATTGCATTTCAGCTTGGTGGCTTAAAAATTAATTAATGACTTTGGTCATTAAAAATCGGAAAATTGTAAAAAAAAATAAAAATTTATCAAACGATCCAAATTTACGTTTATCTTATTCTCCATCATTTGCTGATTCCAAAAACATATAAATATGTTATATTCGGATTAAAAACAAGCTCTGAAAATTAAATATATAAAAATTATTATCAAAATTAAATTGTCCAAATCAATTTAAAAACACTTTCATCTTATTCCTTGTCGGTTCCTGATTCCAAAAACATATAGATATGATATGTTTGGATTAAAAACACGCTCAGAAAGTTAAAACAAAGAGAGGTACAGAAAAGCGTGCTATCCTTCTTAGCGCAACTACTACCCCGCTCTTCTTGTCAATTTCACTGCCTTTGCCATGAGCGGTGGACTGACGATGATACGAGTATACGGTCTTGCTGAAAAATGCCATTGCGTTCAGTTTCATTCTGTGAGTTCGACAGCTACTTGACTAAATATTGTATTTTCGCCTTACGCGACTTGTTTCTTCTTCTACAGAACGACGTGAACAGTTGGGGACCATCAAGGCCTTGACCAGTGAACAGTCAGGTACATGCAGAAGCTTCTCACTGCAGCATGGAGGAAGGAGACACAACAATTCTGTCTGACGTCAAGATAGAGATTGATGTCGCGGAAGAGACACCGCAGTGTTGGCACATGACTGAACCACAGCAATACGGTATGGCTAACAAAACGTATCAGACACAAACATGAATAAATGCAACATTTTCAAAACTCTGCTGATGTCACGTAACACGCTGCTTACTGCTAGCTTTTGTCACCGTTACGGACATTTTTCTGGCTATGGTATCGATCTGTGTGAACAAAACCACCGAGTTATTTATAGCTGTCTTGAGCTTTTGGGCCCTACTGCCTCATTTCTCTGCAAATTTACCAGCAAATTTGGGTCTTGTTTTTGTGCATTTTATAAATCAGTCTAGACTCGTTTAAATATGAATAGAATACTACACCAGATACATACCTTTGCAATAATTTACATCAGGAATAACACTGATGACTATGAGAGACAGATAAAGATGAATACACTGAAAGAATAAAACCCCTTGTAAACGATTAGGTTCGCTATTATAAATCTGACTAGGGTTTCAAATGGGATAAGTCCATCCTTTTACTTTGACAAATACCAGGAATCAACTGTCCGTGTGATTTCTGTGTAGAGTTAGACTTTGTATGAATTAATTTAAAAAAAACAAAAAAACGCACAAATGTAAATCTGCAAAATTCATTCTCTCCCCCCCCCTGAAAAAAAGCTCCAAGAAGCTGCAAGGATGTTGATAATTGGTATGTGTTCATTTCGAGAGCTGATTTACCCTATGTTAAAGCCTTGGCATATGTAATTTAGTGAGCATAACTTTTTGTGTGTGAAAAGCTGTGCCTTGAAGCTTGTGTAGACGTCTCAATAGTTCAAAACACCTGTGTTGGCAATGACAGCAGGGGTGGCACAAGACAGGCAGTACAGCACATATGAGAGCAAACCCACCTGGATTTTCCTTGAAGCCTTGAAAAGGCAAACCTTTTCTTTATTTCAAGTAGTCCTTATGAAGAAATAATTAACAGGAAGGAAGTGGGGACTTACTTAAATGCAAACCAAAGTAGGTATACTTTTGACAACTTTTTGTGTTCTTTATCATGTATTGAAATATATGAAGATCCCAAGATACTTGTTTAAAAAGATGTGTTTTCAGGCAAGCTGCAAACAGAAAATACATTAAATACTGTAGACAAGAATCATAAATGATTATGATCATAGCCTTTATGGATTTGTTTCGCTTTTTTTTTCAGCGACAGGCAGGGATGTTGTTGCCACAGTGAACACTGCTACCATGCCGACAGTGCGGACATTGGACGGACTAGCTGTAGTCAACAGGCACAGTGATAACTGGCTGAAACAAGAGATACAGACACCTGAAACACAGACTGCAGACAGCACAAACATTTATACGTGGCTGAAACAAGAAATACAGACACCAGACCCACAGACTGCAATCAACACTGACAGTTATACCTGTCTGAAACAAGATATAAAGACGCCAAAAACACAGACTGCAATCAACACTGACAGTTATACCTGTCTGAAACTAGATATAAAGATGCCAAAAACACAGACTGCAATCAACACTCACAGTGAAACCTGGCTGAAACAAGAGACACAGACACCAGAAACACACAATGCGTGTGAAGAAGAAATAAGCGAAACACATGAAACAGTTCCAGTTCCAATGTCTGAGGCCACATCCCTGTTTTCAGGTGACAAGAAGCAGCATGTGACAGTAACATGCACTGGTGAGAAACCATGTGGATGTACCCAGTGTGAGGCAATGTCCATCCAACCTTTGGAACAACACATGTCACAACACACAGAAGAACAAGCATATGTAGTAAAGAAACACAAAAAGCATAATGGAAAGAATCAACTGTCATGTAGTGAGTATGATATGTATATAGTAGTGAAAAAATATGCTTGTACTGAGTGTGATGCTAGGTTGAGATCGTCTTATGATTTGAAGCTACACATGTCAAAACATAAAGGAGAGAAAAAGCATGCATGCACAGAGTGTGGTGCCAGGTTCCCACGATCGAGTGAGTTGAAGCGACACGTATTAACACATACAGGAGAAAAAAAGCATGTGTGCCCAGAGTGTGGTGATAGGTTCTCACAGTCTTGTCATTTGAAGCAACACATGTTCACACATACAGGAGAGAAAAAACATGTTTGCACAGTGTGTGATGCTAGGTTCTCACTTCCTTGTCATTTGAAACTACACATGTTGACACATACAGGAGAGAAAAGTCATGCATGCACAGAGTGTGATTCCAGGTTCTTGCGGTCTAGTTATTTGAAGAAACATATGTTAACACATACAGAACTAAAAAAGCATTCATGCGCCGAGTGCAGTGCCAGGTTCTCACAGTTAAGTCATTTGAAGCAACACACGTTGACACATACAGGAGAGAGAAATCATGCATGCCCAGAGTGTGGTTTCAAATTCTTGCGGTCTGGAGATTTGAAGGAACATATGTTAACACATACAGGAGAAAAAAGTCATGCATGCACAGAGTGTGATTCCAGGTTCTTGCGAGCTGGTAATTTAAAGAGACACGTGTTAACGCATACAGGAGAAAAAAAGCATGCATGCGCCAAGTGCGGTGCCAGATTCTCAAAGTTTCATTATTTGAAGCAACACATGTTGACACATGCAGGAGACAAACAGAATGCATGTCCAGAGTGTGGTTTCAAGTTCTTGCGGTCTGGTGATTTAAAGAAACATATGTTAACACATACAGGAGAGATAAGTCATACATGCATTGAGAGTAATTCAAATTCGTCCGGTTTGGTAACGTGAAATTTGTCGACGCCTTCAGACTCTTATGCGTCCATGGGCCGGGTCCAAGACTAAGCGGGACCCATCTGTAAACAAGAACTGAGCCCACCGGTGATGATTACCACCTCACATGATGAGTGCACCAGGCTCAATGGTTATCAGTCAGTGTTGTTCTTGTGGACTTGACATCTTTAACAGAAGTTGAAGACGTGCAAGCAGTTTAATGATTTACACAATTGTTGGTGGAAAGTCGTGGAATGGGTGCAAAAATTGTTGTCCTCACTTTGTCTCGTACCTTCAATGTCCATGCACTGATACACAGTCAGAAAGCTCACTTGTGCACTTTAGTATAAGTTCTCCTGCAACCAGCCAAACAAGTGAAGTCCGAAGTGCAACACACTAATTCGAGACAGTCAAACGCGTTTTTCCTAACATTGATAACTTTTGCTTGCGGCTTCGTGGCAGGCGGAAGTAAAAATCAGCCAGATAAGTTTTTGTTATTGTTTGTCTGTGCACTTAAAAGACCGTTGGGTCGATATATTTGTGAATGTATTGTTTTGTCAATAACAAACGTTCCAACAACCTACCTTTCTTGTTTTTTTTATTCATAACATTGATAGTTTAATCAATAGCTATAGGTTGTTTTTGTTGATCATATGGAGTTTTTGTGTTTTTCTTTCCCTGAATTCAGAGACTGAAATAGAGAGGTGAGGGCGCTGTGACGATTTTCTGACTTCTGAGTTTGACTTTTCTGCCCTTCTTCTAACGTCTCCCAAATAAACACACAATTACTCTACACTCTGAATCATACACACTTTCAGTGAAGGCAGCATGATCAATGAGTGATAAGCTTTATTTTATGATAAATTGATAAATATAAACTGATTATACTCTACTCAGTATCTTTTGCTGAAGGCATAGGCTACAGCACATGCTAGGTTCACAGTCTCTTGTGAATGACACACACACACACACACGCATACACACACACACATGGCACACACTCTCTCTCCCTCCCCAGTCTCTCTCTCTCCCTCCCCAGTCTCTCTCTCTCTCCCCAGTCAGTCTCTCTCTCTCTCTCTCTCTCTCTCTCTCTCTCTCTCTCTCTCTCTCTCTCTCTCTCTCTCTCTCTCTCTTTCTATCTCTGTCTCTGTTTCTCTCTCGAGTTTCTTCGTGTACACCACATTGGGGTGTGCATGTTAAAGATCCCACGATTGACAAAAGGGTCTTTCCTGGCAAAATTGTATAGGCATAGATAAAAATGTCCACCAAAATACCCGTGTGACTTGGAATAATAGGCCGTGAAAAGTAGGATATGCGCCGAAATGGCTGCGATCTGCTGGCCGATGTGAATGCGTAATGTATTGTGTAAAAAAATTCCATCTCACACGACATAAATAAATCCCTGCGCCTTGAATATGTGCACGATATAAATTGCATAAAATTAAAATAAAATAAAATAAATAAATCCCTGCGTTTAGAACTGTACCCACGGAATACGCGCGATATAAGCCTCATATTGATTGATTGATTGATCTCCCTCTCTCTCTCTCTCTCTCTCTCTCTCTCTCTCTCTCTCTCTCTTTAACTTGAAAACGAGCAGCCGGACCGAAAAAGCAAGCCGGCAACAAACGAACTAAAAAATGAATGAGAAGTTAAACAAACAAGCATTCAAGCACACTTAAAGGCAGAGTAAGCCTCCCGTAAACCATCACAGATACGGTCAGGCTTTTACACACAGTACAAACACCCTTTCATTTAAACACTCACCAATTGAGAACATCCTAGGTGCCCTCCGTAAAGAGCGAACAATTTTCAAAGAATTTATTTTTGCGTGGTTTATCTTACCCCTGAGCCATCGTGAACCCGTGTGATCCAGTTTTCCCTTTTCACAATGCAGTCGTCATAGTTAGTCATTTGAATGCGACTCGACGTGAGCTTATCTACAATAGCACGTTTTTTTATGCACGAAACAACGGCTGTGGTTCACAAGAACTCTATCGATGGCTTGTGACTGTTGAGAGGAACGGCGATTTGCACTGAGTAAACCGGCCGTCGTCTGCTACGACCCTTGCGTGACCCTGCTTCCGGGCTTTTCTTTTTTTAAACTTTCACAACTTCGAATTGTTCTGATCTTGTCTTGATGAAAAACGAATTCTTTTATGATTAAAGAATGTTTGTGTAACAAGCTGTCAATTTATTATTTAGATTTTAAAAGTTAGGTCTAGCGCAAAAACGAGGCGCCGTTGTTGTTAACGGAACAAGTCTACGAAAATAAATTCTTGGAAAATGTCTCACGCTCGACAGAAAGCAGCCAGGATGTTCCCGTTCGGTGAGCGTTCAAATGGAAGTATGCTTGTACTGTATTTAGACGCTCGGGGAGCTCTGTGATGGTTTACGGGAGGCTTACTGTGCCTTTAAGGAAGCAAACAACAATCACTATAGTTTATACTGACAAAATGAACATGGTCAATAATTTACCGACACTTAACACAATTCCTTGATAAAACCGACTCTCTCCGGCTTAAACATTGAAATGGTCTTACTGTACTTCAGTAAAGCTATATATAGACCTCAGTCAATGGGAAAAGTGAAGTCGACTTCGCGAAGTACATTCTACCAAGCTTGCACCGCGAAGCTTTTTCATTGGATTTTCTATTTAAATGGGTGTTTTTTTTCTAAAGACTCAATGACGTCTTTGCTAAGTCGAGTCAAGTACGGTCCTACTTTCGCAGACTTTCACATTGACAATCTCTCTCTCTCTCTCTCTCTGAAGAGACATTAAACCCCAAAAACCAACCAAAACCAATCTCTCTCTCTCTCTCTCTCTCTCTCTCTCTCTCTCTCTCTCTCTCTCTCTCTCTCATTGTCATTGTCTCTCTCTCTCCCTTTCTCTGTGTTACTTTCAGTCTCTCTCCCGCCCCCAGGCCTCTCTCTATTTGTCTCTCTCAGTCTCTGTCTGTCTCTTCTTTGCAATGAAAACCACTGGGTCTGTTCAATGTCTGTGTGAGTGGATGTGTTTCACACTTCTGTCCTGTGTATGAAAGTGACCATATAAAGCCAATCTCTCATACTCTTTCAATACATTATTTTTTGGGCTTAAATTTCCTTTTCTTCGGTAGTTTTGTGCGAAAAGACGCTAAAGGGGAAATCACTGTCACAGGTTTGCATAATTGGGTCAACCACATCGACGACTGGTAGAATGAAATGAGAAACTGACATTTTTGTACAGAGAAGGCAGACAGGAATCACAGTTAACAGCCGACGAATAACAAGTCGAAGAAATAGTAAAAGATTATCAACTGCGCCGTCACAACGTACTCAAGGTAAAGCGTGCTGATTAAAGTTCTCCGCTGTGATCAGGGGGGAGAGGGGGGGTGTGAGCAAGATGGCGGCTTTGCCAAAAAGTGATGAACGCTGAGAAAGACTTTGTAGTTGTGGTGGTTGAGTCCGAGGGCTCAGCAGATATTGATGCCCCTTTCTCACAAAGTTACAGAATTTAGCGTTGTAAATACATAGCTCACAATCCACTGCACTTTAAGCCTCCAGTTCTACAGCACCTGCTGGATTGGTACCTGTGAATTTACAAGGCTAAAGTTCAACATTACCAGTTGTAGAAGCATAGGGCTTGACTCAAACTCAAAGGACTGCCGTTACAACAATATCAGGTTTTCGCCTGACACCAATCCCTCACGTCTTTTTCATACAAGAATGGCTTGCAGCTAGCCTCTCTCTAAGTGAATTTGAAACAGTTTAATGGCTAGCTACGCAAGATATATTATATTATATACAGAAGTTCTCTCTGGAGAGCGACATTTTTACAAGCCTCCGTGCAAACATATGAAAATGGCGGCCCGAGGTTTTCCGGAAAATCACAGAACATCCCGAAGACGTGAATGCCGCTTCTGTTCTCATATATATTCTGTGGCTAGCTAGGACGCCAACCAGCCTTGTACATCTCTCATAAACTCCATACTGACTATCCCCTTCCCCCACCCTCCCCTCCCAAGTACTGCTGTTCGAACCATTCATGAAGATTGTGATGTGGGAAATTTCATTTTAATTTAGAAACTAGCTTCATTGCACTCTCATCCTTGGGATGAACCACAAATATTGACCAGATTTTCCTTCAGTACACAGAAACGTGCGTGCTTTTCTCATTTTAATTTAAACAAAAGTGCATCCTTTATTTCAATGGGATCGAGCATAAAAGTTTTGAGTTTATTTTGCCTACTTGCTACCTTGCATCCATAGCAGTGTTTACATCTGATTATAAACCGGAAGCAATAAGAATGCGAAAACTGGTTTCAGGCAAAACCTCCATTTGGTTATATAATAATATGGGAGATTTATATAGCGCTTTACATTCTCTAAGCGTTTTACAAATTACAATGACAAACATACATATACATACAAAGCAAAGCAGAAAAGCATGTGCAGCAGCATTCAGCACACAAGTGAACAACGAAGCACTTCATCAATACAAGCTGCAAGCATACTAACACAGGCAAAACATTCAAACATTCAAACACCTGATTCAAAAATGCACCATGTTGAAATAAAATTAATCAAAATACTGTGTGAAGAAGTGTGTTTTAAGGTTTGATTTGAAGGAACAGAATGTTTGGCAGTGTCGGATAGAGTAAGGGAGAGAGTTCCACGCAACGGCAGCAGAGTGGGAGAAGGCTCTCTGGCCGTGCTGTTTGCGACTGAAAGAAGATAGACGGAATATTCTAGTGTCTACAGAGGAGCGGAGGGATCGTGAGGGTGTATAGAGTGTGAACAGGTCAGACAGGTAGGATGGGGCTGAGCCAGATATTATTTTGTAGCAGATACAGCAGCACTTATATTGGATTCTCAGCTCTACAGGGAGCCAATGAAGTTTCTTTAGCAAGGGGGAACAGGACTGGGACCGAGGGGCTTTGCAGACAAGCCGGGCTGCAGAACTTTGAACACACTGCAAAGGATGGATGACAGACTGAGGACAGCCAATGAGAACAGAATTTCCGTAGTCTAATCGAGAAAGAATGTATGAGGAAACAAGGGTCTTGGTGGCATCTTCGGTAAGGTATGGGCGGATAGAACCTATTCTCTTAAGCTCGATGTAAGCGGACTGACAGACTTTCATAACATGGTGTTTCATGGAGAGATCGCTATCAAGAAAGATGCCAAGATCACGGACGGAGTCTGAGAATTCAATAGTGCTGCTGCCCAAAGTGATAGAAGGAGGGAGAGAGAGAGAGGAGGAGAGGGAGAATTTGGTGAAACGAATGGCTTCTGTTTTTTCACAGTTAAGTTTAAGCTTGTTAGTGGACATCCAGAGTTCAACGTCAGCAATGCAGGACTGAAGGGAGGTGGTCATCTGGGCGTATTCTGAGGGAGTCGCTGAGTTCTGAAGCTGAGTGTCGTCAGCAAACATTTCGTGGGAAACGGAATGTCTGTCAATGAGGTCAGTCAGAGGGGAGGTGTACATGATGAACAGCACGGGCCCGAGCACAGAGCCCTGGGGAACGCCAAAAAGGAGGGAGGTTTCCTGGGATGGGACGTCGTTTACAATTACAAAATTTGTTCTGTCTGAGAGATAGGATCTGAACCAATTTAGAACTGAATTTTGGATGCCGAAAGTGTGCTCAAGGCGGGACAGTAGGATTTCATGATCAATTGTATCGAAAGCGGCCGAAAGGTCTAACAGGAGGAGCAGGGAAATTTTGTTATCGTCTAAGGAAGTCAAAATGTTGAGGATACTAAGGACTGCAGTCTCTGTGCTATGGTCCGTGCGGTAAGCTGACTGGTGCGGAGTGAGGAGGTTGTTGGCAGAGAGGTGGGAGGAGAGCTGGTCTAGGACTATCTTCTCTAGGATTTTAGAAAGGAAGGGAAGGTTTGAGATGGGCCTGTAGTTCTTAAGTACGTTGGGGTCGAGGGAGCTTTTCTTCAGAAGGGGTTTAATGACAGCTTTTTTGAAATCTGAGGGGACGGTGCCAGTGGAAAGGGACTCGTTCAGTATTCTAGTGATGGTGGGTAGAAGGATGTCTAAGTGATCACAGAGGAGGGGGGTGGGGAGGGGGTCGAGGTCACAGGACGTTTTGGCAGACTTCACAATGAGTTTACGAACAAAATCTTCAGAGACTGGGGTGAAAACAGAACGAATTTCCAACAAAAATGGGAGAGCGTTCTGAGTCGCTATGCTGGGCGAAGCTGTTGCGGATGGTCAAAATCTTTTCATGAAAATACTCAGAAAAAACATCTGGCAGTTTAGACATGTCATGTACAGTTGGAAGAATGACCTGTTTTGCTTTACCAAGCATGGTGGTGACAGTGTTAAACAACTCTTTACAAGATGAGGATGCTGCGACCTTGGATGAATAAAAAGTGGTCTTGGCGGCATCAACAAAATCTATGACTCTGCTTGGCGGCGTCATAAATCTGCTTATGTACAGTCAGCTTGGAAGATGCCCAGCGTCGCTCAGCTTGACGCCGCTCACGTTTCAACTGTTGAAGCTCCGGAGCAACGGAGTTATACCAAGGGGTAGGCGGACGCTGGCGCACCTTCCGCTGTTGCACAGGAGCGTGCTTGTCTAAGACTATCCTAAGGTTTTTGTTCAAGTCAGAGACAGACAAATCATCAACAACGATGCTAGCTAAATCATGTGAAAAATCAGACTTGTCAATAGCACGAATGGAACGCACTGACTTTACTTGAGGAACAGCTTTCTGCTTTGGAACATCAAGACGGCATAGAGTAGTCACATGATCAGAGGTCAAGTCATGACAACACTCTGTAGTATGAACAAGATAGTCACTGTCCCGGTAAATCACAAGATCCAGAGTGTGGGTGCTACGCAAGAACGTAGGCTGGTCAACGGCCTGAGTCAGGTCGAACATTTGCAACAGTTCTCTGAGCTTTTTCATCTTTGGATCTGACACGTTTTCATAGTGTACATTGAAGTCACCTGTGAGTAGCAGACTACCATCACATGTAGTTGCATACTCTACAAAGTCCGGGAGCTCGTCGAGGAAGAGGGAGTGTGTCAGTTTGTTGGCTCTACTGGGAGGGGGGCGGTACACACAGAACAGCTGAAGGCGCTGTTTATTCACAATCACTGACAACTGAACAACTTCAAAAGACCTGTGGGGGAAAGAAAAATCATTAGTGACACAACCAAGGGAAGCAAGCTGATCTTTCACAATCACAGCGATCCCACCCCCGCGCTTAGCAGTGGGACCAACCTGACGCGGAAACGAGAAGAGCCTGTATCCTGGAGGGGTCAGGTCTGCACATTTGCTCTCATCCCCTGACTCACTGTATACTGTGTCTGGATAACATACAAGTTCCCCTGGCTTGAGAACCAACTCTTTAAAAAGTCAGACAAGCTCTAAAATGACTACTCTTTTTAGCTATTTTAGACAAAGTTTACATCATAGTAACAATTTAAACATGTATGATATAATATGTTAAATTCTGTATACACTCTGACAATGTTTATATTTTGGTTCGTTGCCTGCTTAAGAGCAATTGAACGATAGCAAATGACCGTAGTTCTCAGTAATTTGCTGATGTGGAATGGATACCCAATGATAATGTGTTTTGGGAAAGTTTGATCCATTGTTCATGAAATGAAGAGAGTCGAATCAGGAAATTCTCCACATTTGGCAAATTCAAAAGGCCCGTTTTGGTAATCTTTAATCCTTGGGAGGGGGGAGGGAAGACAGAATTGACATAACAGCCAGCTGCCATGGACTAGACTGTAAGCAGAATAACCACTGAACGCCCTTTACCCTGATTTTCTTGAAGTACCAAATCTGTCTTTTTCTTCGACAGAATGACGTGAACGTTCGCGGGGACCATCAAGGCCTTGACCAGTGAACAGTTGGGGACCATCAAGGTCTTGACCAGTGAACAGTTGGGGACCATCAAGGCCTTGACCAGTGAACAGTTGGGGACCATCAAGGCCTTGACCAGTGAACAGTTGGGGACCATCAAGGCCTTGACCAGTGAACAGTTGGGGACCATCAAGGCCTTGACCAGTGAACAGTCAGGTGCATGCAGAAGCTTCTCACTGCAGCATGGAGGAAGGAGACACAACAATTCTGTCTGACGTCAAGATAGAGATTGATGTTGATGAGGAGATGCAGAAGTATTGGCCCATGACTGAACCACAGCCATACGGTAAGGCCATAGACCTATATTAGATAGATAGGAAACTCCTTCACTGCGCCTGCGAGGATGGTCGCTTACCGCAGGTAAAGGTAACTGCGTATGCCACGAACTGTCCGCGGCGGTCCGCGGCAGTGTAATACCGTCCCTTGCAGAGCTCTTCTCTGCCGGAGATACAACTTAACCGATTCTGTTCGGCTTCCTGTTTACATTTTAGCGTTTGTTGTGGGATAAAGGATGTCGACAAAAGAGGACTTTCTGAAGTGGGACGACTTGCCACTGGAGTACATTTTTGGAGAATTTACGGAGGATGATGTGAAAGCGGTTCCGAACCTGAAAGTGACAAAATCGCAAGCGAAACGGTTCTTCCGTCTCCTGCAAGTGCAAAGCGTCAACGTTCGTCTGCTAAGAATTTCAAGTGTCCCGATTGCACCAACAATTAATAGTTATGCCTCTATCAGCGGTTTCAGAAGACATGTCACCAAGAAGCACAACAAGCCACATTTGAAAGGTAAGACTCCATATATATATATATATCTGCGCGTGTGCATGTGTGTTTCATAATTATTATCATAATAATATATATCTAGTCTAACTGAAACACCTAATGAAATAAAAATGTAAGTTATTATAGTATAACATGGAATACCAACATACCAATCACAGTAAAACCGTGTTATCAGTGGACCTTGAAGCCCAACAGATTAATGCATCTCCTGAAAGCAGTGAAGTAGGAATTTGTGAATGGGGATTTCTGTTATAGTAGACATCTGTTTGGGAACCTGCATACAAGTTTACAAAACATGTTCATTTTAGTTTTTACATGATGAGCAGTAAACATGAATTGTGCTGTGTATCCTGATGTTGAAATTTACCTGACAGCATTCATTAAGTTGTATGTTGTCATTCTCTGTTTCAGCCAGTGAGCATTGAATTGACAACGGTGACGCCCAGTCTGATGCAGTTGCAGTTTTAGATGGACTGGTTGAGGGAGACTGCTGTGACGCTGAGAGGAACACCCGCCTAAGCAATGCAACCTTCAGAGACCTGCTCATCAACGCTATTAAAAGGATTGAAGAGGATGCCTATATTAATATCTTCAGAGAAATCATCTCTTACTGCCATAGCGCCAAGTATCGTCTCAAGAGATGGCAATGTGGATGAGATGATGAAACATTTAAGACTTTATAAGCTTCACTCATGCGTCAATAATAAAGATGCAGGGTGCACAGATGTAAACAAGGTACCATGAACTTATGAATGATATTCCTTAGGTTCAGGACTGAAGGTATTCATGTTCAGTCACTTTATGCAGCATGTGCATCTGGTAGACATAGCTTGAATCAGTATTCAGATGGCTAGCATGTTTTGGACATATTTGGCAGTCCATACTGATCTCTTTCCTCAGTACTTTCAGTGTATGGGTACAGGTGAACTGATGTGTGGAGTGCAAGCATTTATATTTGGGAACTGAACTGGTTATGTTGTCCTGTCAAACTCTGTGAAAAGTTCAGAAGCAGAATAATGGTTTTCTTTTCCATTGGCATGTGCATTTTTTGGTACTGCAAATATTCTGATGCTTGTGTGAATTTTAAACTGTGCTCATATGCATAGTGACGTATACTTCATTCATTGTGACTGCATTCATCTGCCTGCTCTTTGGTTTTTTGTGTGTGAATAAATTAGTTTCCTGTCATACAGTGTTATCAAGTTTTGGTATGAAGGTGATGATGCGTGCTTTCTTTTCTATCACCTCTCCCTATTTTAGTGTTTTTTTGTTTTGTTGCATACACAATAAATAAGAACAAAGCAAAGAATCAAAAATTTTCTGAGTAATTTTTATTAAACACAACACCTGTCATCAGTTAAACTAAGTTAATCTTTAAAATCTTCCGTTCCTGATGAATCGGGATCAACAGTTAGCTCCGCACACATCGGCCCAGGGCAGTCCTCAATCAGAAAATCACCCCACTCCCAAGGTTCTGCTGGAGCACCCTCGTCAAGCCTGACAAATAAAAAGAAAATATAGTCATTTAATCTAACTTGATATTTCCAACAACAAGTACATAAGTAGCCTTGGAAATGTGTTTATAGAAAGACTAGTAGGTCCTTTCAAGGCAAAAACTGAAAAAGGCTCTGCCTTGTGAACATTTCTTTGGCCCTGTTGTCATTGTGTTATGTTTTTATGTATGGCTTTGCTTTTAACTCTGTCTCACAGTTGGGAACAGGAGAAATATGTAGTTAGTCCCTCCTTTTTGCATTTCCCATCATAAATCCAGGCTAGAGTACTTGACATACCTAAATTCTGTCATCCCTTCTACATGCATTCAAAACTGCTGACAATATAGTGTATTATTTTAAATTAAAATTATGAAAAATACTTACTGGATCTGAGTACAAAACTGCAACAACTTGTCTTCCTCAGTCTTCATATTCTTTTCTTCAGCATTCTTTCTGCATGCTGCACCCTGTTTGGATCTCGATCCTTTCCGAGGCATTCCAACACGTTTCCTCCGCCCCATCTGGAAGATCATTAAAATAATAACAACATAAACATATTACAAATGCCCCTACATAAATAACCAATTAAATGTGTTTCTGATTCCTTGTTGCAACACTCTTTGCAAACAATAATTATTATTATAAGTATAAAATTAACAGCTCACCACTAACAAAATTTAAAAAAAATGTATACGCTTTGATTTTAAGGTAACTGTAAATCTGTTAAATTATCATTATTATATGAAATTAAAGTCAGATAAGCAGCAGAACAGATATGACACATATACAGATGGATTGTGCAGGAAAAACCCTTTCTTTTCATATATGACATGACATATTTTATGATTTATTTGACTCTTTGATTGTCGGTAGAGTCATGCAGCAATAGCTCTTAGACTAGGACTGAAATTCTGTTATCATCTGAAAATATGTCCAAATATCCCAACTTTAATGCAATGATTTAATTAAAGTAAGAAAAAAAAAGGAAAAATAGATGCACCTTGCTTTCAAAAACATAATCATTAACACCATTACATTTTTTCTGAAATTTTCTGAATTTTTCTGTTGAAGATATTGATTGCAAAACTTTTGGAAATTAGCAAATAAAGACGCATTTTCGAGGCTTCCCTGCTGAAAACATTTTAATTCTGAGACTTGAGGAGACTTTTTAGTATAAATCGTGGACTTCATGTTTAAAAAGTTCGCCGCCATGCATTACACATGTACTATCATAAACAAATTACAACACACACAGGGCAGCTTTAAAATCAAATGCTTCTTTTTATGTATTTTTCTTGACACAAAATGCAACTTTTGCACATCGGACTTTGAAACTTTTTGGCCCTGTTGAATAATTTCACGGGACACCGTTTTCAGTTTTACTTTCAACAATAACAACTAGCGTAAATCAAAATTTCAAAATTAGTTTTATTACTTACAAAGTTAGTGAATGCTTGCCCCTCTGCCGATCTTTAAAAAATCCACAATGAATGATTTCATCATGAAAATGGAACCATCGCGTGTTGGTGCATGAAAACGCCATTTTTTCTCAAAGCCGTGACCGGCGGCGTAACAGACTGCCAACTTTGATGCTAACTTACGTCGGTTTTCATGAGTTGAATGACAAAAAGAAAACAAAAACTTGGACTCCTGATAAATATAAACACTCACCTTAAACAAGAGATGTTGAATTCCAAGTGAAAACGCAGTAAACAGAAATAAACTGGACGGTAAATTCCCATGCGCAAAGTCTGTGACCTCTGGCACTAGTCAGCTGACGCGTCTCGCGCATCGCGGTAAGCACGCATTTCGCGTGAGGCGGGGGAGTTTCCTATCCCTCTAATATAGGTCCCTGGGTAAGGCTAACTTGAGACACCTTGGACTGAAAAACAACAAATGCAACATCCTCAAAGCTGTGCTGAAGCAATGTGCCTTGCTGCTCGCTTTCATTGTCAAAATGACACCTTTCTGATAGTGATAAGGATAAAATTTCATTTAGTCCTGTGAGGTTACCTTCATGGACATTTGGGCAGCTTTCTCTTCTAACTTGGGAAAGCGAGCTGCCATACATTAAATGGTTATCCGTTTTGTTCCCCTGCATGCGTGTATTCATGTTTCCAAGCCCTGAGACTTTCGCTTTAAACGTGGGTTCTTTATGGTGCGAATGCATGCACAAGGGGGTGTTCGGCCACCGAGAAGAGTCTGCACACAGCTGACTCTGGGAAATAAATCCCTCGCCGAACTTTGGGATCAAACCCACGCTGATAACGACAACTGGTGTGTAAACAAAACATAGAAATGTAAATTTATGTATTGGAGAGAAAAAAACGAAGAGAGAGAAAAAGAAACACGTTACGGGGACGCAGAAGAAGAAAAAACACGCTGACGGATATAAGACAAGAGTACAGACGAGAGCAAAAATGATGTCTGCAGGTAGACGAAGAACAGAGTGACTTAACGTGGGTAAAGGGAAATCATCCACGCTCTGCTGCTTCACAGTCATTGGTCCAACTCCAAGAGTAATGGAACATTCTCTGGCACTACACAGGGATTGGTCAAAGTGCTTCTTATTAATATACAGGGTGGTAAAAACAAAACGCCCTATTTTCTTTTTGATCTCATTTTTGACTGCAAAGAGAGATTCAGAAAATGTCTTCACCAAACTATAGCAGATTATGATGGGAAATTGTGTCTTGCAAATTTGGTAGAAATTGTTTTGTCCTTAGTAGTTTATAATAAAATTATGCTCTATCCAGGCTCCTCTTCGTAGAAGAACTGCTCGAAGACGAACGTTGAAATTGTCCATGACTCATCCAATAATGTCAGCTGGTATGCGCCTGATTTCCCCACTGATGCCGTCCTACAGAGGTGCCGGGGTCTGGGGATTATTGCCGTAAGGTTTTATTCATAGTTAATATGTAAAGCGCGGAGAGCATAGTTTACTGTGGTTTTCGCTATATAAACTGTCGTTATTATCATTGTTATATCATTATATTATCAACTGCTATGGACAGACCATTTTTACACCCCCGGTATAGGGGTGTGTATAGGTTTCGGTCGATGTGTTTGTGTGTTTGTGTTCGCATATAGATCTCAAGAATGAACGGACCGATCGTCACCAAACTTGGTGAACAGGTTCTATACATTCCTGAGACGGTCCTTACAAAAATTGGGACCAGTCAAACACACGGTTAGGGAGTTATTGGTGGATTAAGATTCTACAAGGACTTATACAGGGACATATTAATGGTCAAAGGGAAATAACCTTCTCAGTTGGTGGCAGTGAGAATGGTTATTTCCCTTTGACCAATGGGGGTGTTTTTCCTACCTCGGAGGAATTTCTTGTCTACCAAATTTTCAAGACATAATCTCCCATTATTCTGCTATTGTTTGGTGAAGAAATGTTTTGAATCTCTCTTTGCAGTCAAAAATGAGATCAAGAAGAAAATAGGACATTTTTTTGGACCACCCTGTACATGAGGTTGCAGGTTTCCCATCGACCTCTTTGTCACTCACACGACTTCGTATGTGAAATTAGTGGAGACGAGGAGAGGGGCGCAATAGCTTGATGGTAAGACGTGGGCCTTCAAAGCTGATGGTCGTGCGCCTGGTGGGTTAACCTTCGCCGGCACTCGTTATCGACTACACACGGACGCACTCGTAGGTCCGTGCGGACCCAGAAGGGTGTTTGATTGCAAATATCTCCTAAACGAGTTGGAATTCTTTAATGAGCTTTTAGAAATGCCTCAGACACCTAAAAAGCTATCATCTCCTAAAAGCTCATTAAATTTCAGTGATAATTAATTAATTATACACGGTATTTGGAACAATTAAAATATTATGGGTCTGCATGGCCCCACGAGTGCCACGGAAGGGTTAGCACAATTTTCCTTCTTTGAGAAGTATGGGTCCGCACGGACCCACGAGTGCCTCGGAAGGGTATACACGCTTTTCCTTCTTTGAGAAGTATGGGTCTGCACGGCCCCACGAGTGCCTCGGAAGGGTATACACGCTTTTCCTTCTTTGAGAAGTATGGGTCTGCACGGCCCCACGAGTGCCTCGGAAGGGTATACACGCTTTTCCTTCTTTGAAAAGTATGGGTCCGCACGTCCCCACGAATGCTTCCGTGTGTAGTCTAAATTTGACCATTAATTAATTAATTAATTATCACTGAAATTTAATGAGCTTTTAGGAGATGATAGCTTGTTGGGTGTCTGAGGCATTTCTAAAAGCTCATTAAAAAATTCCAACTCGTTTAAGAGATATTTGCAATCAAACACCCTTCTGGGTCCGCACGGACCCACGAGTGCCGGCGAAGGTTAAGGTGGAGGTTTTTCCGATCTCCCGGGTCAACTTATGCAAGGCTAACACCTTTTCGGTTCTGGCGAAAAATCCGGTTTTTGAAAACTTTTAGAACCTAAAATGTTTTGGTTTCTTAAAGTAAAACTATTTTCTTTGTCCCTACAAGTACAATATAATAAGAAAAAGCCTCAGCTTCTAGGGGTGCCAGTGTGGACCCTGTAATTTCATGTTTTTCACTTTTGTTGTGTGTCACTGTTAGCCATGCTTATGTGCTGACCCCCTAGTGCCATATTCCCCTAATGTGTACACGCAAGCACAAGACCAAGTGCGCACGGAAAAGATCCTGTAATCCATGTCAGAGTTTGATGGTTTATAAAAACACCATAATACCCAGTTTGCTTTGTCTGAAAGTGGCATATAGCTGCTTAAATTGCGGGGTAAAAAGTCATTCAAGTAAATCTCCATTCATGTTATGTTATATGAAGTCTTATATCGCGCGCGTATCTCCAGACTCGGACTCAAGGCGCAGGGTTCTATTTACATAGAAAAACATATTTACATACATAAAACAGGAGTGTACATAGGAGTTTCAGCCAATGAACGCAGAAGAAGAAGTGGAGATGAGGCAGATGAAACAGAGACCACACAATTAACATACAACTGCAAGCCCAAAACAACAGAGTCAAAGTGAAGTGTTGCTGCTGTAGGTCACCCGACTGACAATTTTTATTAAAATCTCGAATTACTTTTCTTACCTATGTTTCAAGATTAGATAGTGAATTGTGTATTAATTTAAATGGGTATTAATTTAAATGGGGATTCTCATGGAATCCAATATTTACATTTCATTATAGAATCTAGAGAGTCTATAAAGCTTTTGGTAATTAGAGATTTTAATTAATATTAGAATTCACTTCAGTGGCCTACTGCAGCAACTCTTCACTTTGACTGCTGTTTCAATTACGTCACTCTCCATCCATTTCATCTTTTAAGTCCAATTTGAAAACTCACTTGTTCCAACAACACTACGGATAGTTCCTTAGTATAGAGTCTGGGGATGTGAGATGTGCATGATGTGTTGTTTGAATCTGACAGTGATTGTATGATTTTTGTATACATGTATTGTTGTCACGCGCTTTGAACTTCTGATAAGGCGCTTTATAAATGCCCGTTATTATTATTATTATTATTTTTGGCTTGTATATAAACTTGACCAAAACATTATTGCAACAACTTTCGCATGCTAACAAAAGCGGTAAAACGCAATCCATTTTAGTTCAACTTTATATGCTGGAAAAGGTAATTATGTCTACCGTTCATATCATTTGTCCGATCGGTGGTAATTTGTATAGGCATCCTGTTGCAGCCTGTCAAACAAGGTCACCCCTAAAATCGACCTGACAAAAACCATTGCCCCGTGTTTTAAAATCTGCAAAAAATCAAAATGTGCACTTACCACATATGAAAACGAGCGTTAACTGAATAAGCAGAGTCCGTGGGGGAGAAAAAAAAAGAAAAAAAAAGTCTGTGAATCCTGTTCATGCCCAGTGACCTCGATCGCCCCACACATGTCAGCCCGGTGTGGTGCACAGATTTTTTTTTTTTTTTAAATCTCAGCCAGTGTTCAAACTGGGTCATCAGCTCCTCACAAACCAGACAGCGAGACTGGTTAACTGTAGTCGTGCTCTGTCAAGAAAAACACCTGTGCTCTGGCTTGTATGTTCTTGTTGTTGTCAGTCTGTGCATGTTGTCTTATTTTGTTTACTTTTAGTCAATTTTAGATTAGTGCACATTTTGATTTTTTGCAGATTTTAAAACACGGGGCTATGGTTTTTGTCAGGTCGATTTTAGGGGTGACCTTGTTTGACAGGCTGTAACGGGATGCCTATACAAATTACCACCGATCGGACAAATGATATAAACGGTGGACATAATTACCTTTTCCAGCATATAAAGTTGAACTAAAATGGATTGCGTTTTACCGCTTTTGTTAGCGTGCGAAAGTTGTTGCAATAATTTTTGGGCCAAGTTTATATATATAATACATGTACTTGTGTGGTCTGTGTTTTATCTTCCTCGTCTACATTGATTTCACATAACAATAAAATAGCTACCAATCCTGAACAATAAACAAGAGATACATTTAATACTACTGAATAAGAATAGATCATAATTTGCATGACTGTTATGGATGTGTTTCAATTTCTTTTCAGTGCCAGTTAGGGAGGTGGTTGCCACATTGAACACAGCTGCAATGCCTACAGTACAGACATTGGATGGACAAGCTGCAGCCAACAGCCACAGTGATACTTGGCTAAAACAAGAAATACAGACACCAGAAACACAGACTGTAGACAGTGTAGTCAAAACTCACAGTGATACCTTGCAGGAACAAGAGATGCAGACACCAGAAACACAGACTGCTGTCAAATCTCACAATGATACCTTGCAGAAACAAAAGATACATACACCAAAGACACAGGCTGCTGTCAAAACTCACTGTGATAACTTGCAGAAGCAAGGGATACAGACACCAGAAACACGTTTCTGTCATTTGAAGCAACTCACATTGACACACACAGGAGAGATAAAGAATGCATACACAGAGTGTGGTTTCAAGTCCCTGCAGTCTGATGATTTGAAGAAACACACATTGACACATACAGGAGAGAAAAAGCACGTCTGCACAGAGTGTGGTGCCAGATTCTCTCGGCCTTGTCGTTTGAAGCAACACACATTGACACATACAGGAGAGAAAAAGCACGTCTGCACAGAGTGTGGTGCCAGGTTCTCTCAGCCTTGTCGTTTGAAGCAACACACATTGACACATACAGGAGAGAAAAAACACGTCTGCACAGAGTGTGGTGCCAAGTTTCTCCAGTCTAGTTATTTGAAGCAACACACATTGACACATACAGGAGAGAAAAAACACATCTGCACAGAGTGTGGTGCCAGGTTCTCTCGGTCTAGTTATTTGAAGCAACACACATTGATACATACAGGAGAAAAAAAACATGTCTGCACAGAGTGTGGTGCCAGGTTCTCTCGGTCTAATCATTTGAAGCAACACACATTGACACATACTGGAGGAGAGAAAAAGCACGTCTGCACAGAGTGTGGTGCCAAGTTTCTCCACTCTTATCATTTGAAACAACACACATTGACACATACAGGAGAGAAAAAGCACGTCTGCACAGAGTGTGGTGCCAGGTTCTCTCGGTCTAGTTATTTGAAGCAACACACATTGACACATAATGGAGGAGAGAAAAAACACGTCTGCAGAGAGTGTGGTGCTAAGTTTCTCCAGTCTAGTTATTTGAAAAAACACATGGTGAGACATTCAGGAGAGAAAAAGTATGCATGCCCAGAGTGTTGTTCAAAGTTCTTCTGGTTATGTAATTTGAAGTCACACATGGCTACACATACAGGAGAGAGAAAGCATTTATGTCCAGAGTGTGGTGCCAGATTCTCGCGGTCTGATTCTTTGAAGAAACACATATCAACACATACAGGAGAGAAAAAGCATGTGTGCACAGAGTGTGATGCCAGTTTCATCCATTCTAGTGGTTTGAAGAGTCACATGGTTACACATACACAAGAGAATAAGCACGCATGTCCAGAGTGTGGTTTAAAATTCTTGCGGCTTGGTGGTTTGAAGCAACATATGTTAAAACATACAGGAGAGGGGAAGCATGCATGCCCCGAGTGTGATTCCAAATTTATGCGGTCTGGTGATTTGAAGAAACATATGTTTACACATACAAGCGAGAGGAAGCATGCATGCCCAGGGTGTAGTTGGAAGTTTTTTTTTCCTGGTGATTTGAAGAAACATATGGTTATACATACAAGAGAGAACAAGCATGCATGCCCAGAATGTGATTTCAGTTTCGCGCGGTCTAATGAATTGAAGAGTCACATGATTACGCATACACGAGAGAAAAAGCATGCATGCCCAGAGTGTGGTAAAAAATTCTTGCGGTCTCGTGGTATGAAGCAACATATGTTAATACATACAGTAGAGAGGAAGCATGCATGCCCAACGTGTGATTTAAAGTTCAAGCGTTCTGAGTATTTGAAAAACCATATGGTTACACATACAAGAGAGAGGAAGCATGCATGCCCAGAGTGTGATTCCAAGTTTATGCGGTCTGGTGATTTGAAGAAACATATGTTAACACACACAGGAGAAACAAAAGCAGGCATGTGCTGAGTGCGTTGCCAAGTTCTCACAGTTTGGTGATTTCAAAAACCAAAAGTTCTCCAGGACAAGAGTGTGATGCCAGGTTCATACGGTCTCGAGATTTGTAGGGACACATGTTTACACATACCGGCACGGTTGGCCTCGTGGTAAGGCGTCCGCCCCGCCGTGATCGGGAGGTCGTAGGTTCGAACCCCAGCCGGGTCATACCTAAGACTTTAAAATTGGCAATCTAGTGGCTGCTCCGCCTGGCGTCTGGCATTATGGGGTTAGTGCTAGGACTGGTTGGTCCGGTGTCAGAATAATGTGACTGGGTGAGACATTGAAACCTGTGCTGCGACTTCTGTCTTGTGTGTGGCGCACGTTATATGTCAAAGCAGCACCGCCCTGATATGGCCCTTCGTGGTCGGCTGGGCGTTAAGCAAACAAACAAACAAACAAACAAACTCCTGAGCCATCGTGAACCCGTGTGATCCACTTTTTATTCTCACAACTGATTTAGTCGTCAGTTTGTGATTTCAATGCGACTTGCTGTATCTGCAATAGCACGTTATTATGTCCCTCCTTATATAAAACGCAACAAACGGCTGCGAGTCACAAGAACTTATCGGCGTCGGTTGGTTCAAACAAGCAAACGCTATGCAGAAAATTCGTCTGCTACAAAAAACACGACCTTGCGTGGCACGCTTCCGGGCTACATTTTTTCGAACTTTCAAAACCTCGAAATGTACTTCACCGTTCCTACTTTCTTCTTCTTCAGCGTTCCTAGCGAATTGTACTGATCTTGTCTCGATGAAAAGAGAATTCTTTTATGATTTAAGAATGTTTGTGTAACTAGCTGTCAATTTATTACAGTACTAAGATTTTACAAGTAAGTTCTAGCGCCAAAACTAGGCGTCCGATTGTGGTACTGAACAATCCGGCTGGCTACGCAAAAATAAATTCTTTGAAAAGCGGTGTTTAAACGAAATGGTGATTTTACCGAGTGTAAAGCCTGACAGTGTCTGTGAACAGAAACTGATTAAGCTGACTGTACCTTTAACCTTTCAAAAAGTCAAAGAACTTTGCGATTCGACGACTGTGGGTGCCTTAGGCGCCATACACTTGACAGTAATAAATGGCTGCAAACAACATGAGTTGAGGCACTGATGTCGATGTGTGTATTGATGTTCAGGTTGTGTTTCTGTCGTGTACCGGTGTACATGTGTGTGCATTGCTTGTTCTCTGTCAGTCTCTCTCTCTCTCTCTCTCTCTCTCTCTCTCTCTCTCTCTCTCTTCCTCTCTCTCTCTCCGAGTCTCTCTCTCTATCTCAGTCTCTCTGTCAGTCTCTCTCTCTCTCTCTGTCAGTCCTCTCTCTCTCTCTCTCTCTCTCTCTCTCTCTCTCTCTCTCTGTCAATTCCCTCTGTCTCTCTGTGTGTGTGTCTCTCTCTCTGTCTCTCTCTCTCTCTGTCTCTCTCTCTCTCTCTCTCTCTCTCTCTCTCTCTCTCTCTCTCTCTCTCTCTTTCTCGCTGTTCTCGCTGTCAAATAATCAAAAGTGTGGAACTCTCGCCTACAATGGAGGAGCCACGTTCTCGTCCAGAAGCAAAAAACAGGACGTACCGCCATGCGGCAGCGCATTTTTACAGACTCTCCATGCCCTTTTCTCTGGATCGAGGCTACCCTATGCTTGGCGGATTATGACATTATTCAGTTATTCTGCAGAAAAACCAAAATGCTGGAGAAAAACTGTCTTTTCTGCAGCATTTCTGCATAATGTCATCTTTCGCCGAAGCAGCGTTTTTTTTCTGCAGCAAAACATTTTACTGCAGTAAAATTGAAATCAAGAATGCTGAAGAAAAACGGTGCTGTTGTTTTACTGCAGAAAACCTGTTTTTATTTTTTCTGCAGCATTTTGTACTGGATCTTGGCGGATTATGTTATTATTTAGTTATTCTGGAGAAAAACCGAAATGCTGGAGAAAAACTTTCTTTTCTGCAGCATTTCTGCATAATGTCATCTTTCGCGAGAGCAACGTTTTTTTTCTGCAGTAAAACAGTTTTACTGCATTTTTCTGCAGAATTTTGTACTGGCTCATTATAATGTTGGAGCACGCGAGCCGCCCTCTGTCGAGAGATGGACTCATCCAGAATTACCAATAGTTACAAACTATTATACTATCCTAGGGGGCGACGAATACAAACGCTACTTTACAAGGTCGTTCGTTTTTCTCCAGAAAAACTGTGACAGACTATTCTGCAGTAAAACAACATCACCGTTTTACTGCAGCATTCTTGATTTCAATTTTACTGCAGTAAAACTGTTTTACTGCAGAAAAAAAAACGTTGCTCTCGCGAAAGATGACATTATGCAGAAATGCTGCAGAAAAGACAGTTTTTCTCCAGCATTTCGGTTTTTCTCCAGAATAACTGAATAATGTCATAATCCACCAAGAGCCAGTACAAAATGCTGCAGAAAAAGTGTAAACAGGTTTTCTGCAGTAAAACAACAGCACCGTTTTACTGCAGCATTCTTGATTTCAATTTTACTGCAGTAAAATGTTTTGCTCCAGAAAAACCCGTTGCTTCGGCGAAAGATGACATTATGCAGAAATGCTGCAGAAAAGACAGTTTTTCTCCAGCATTTCTGTTTTTCTGCAGAATAACTGAATAATGCCAAAATGCTGAAGAAAAAGTGTAAACAGTTTTTCTGCAGTAAAACAACATCTCTGTTTTACTGCAGCATTCTTGATTTCAATTTTACTGCAGTAAAACTGTTTTACTGCAGAAAAAAACGTTGCTCTCGCGAAAGATGACATTATGCAGAAATGCTGCAGAAAAGAACGGTTTTTCTCCAGCATTTCTGTTTTTCTGCAGAATAACTGAATAAAGTCATCATCCGCCAAGGGTACTACCCGTCATTAACAAGTAGGCCGCTGAGATGCATCTTTGGGCAGATCTTTCTGAAGAGGTGTTGATTGCAAAACCAATCATGACACTGATTGCGGATGAAAGTCTCTTGTTCATTTCAATGCTTGTTATTCTCTCAGGTGCGAGGACGGAAAAGGTTCCGTGTACAACTCTGCTTACTCTATTACACATGTCGTATGCATAAAGAGCGATTACTTCCCTTTCAGGTTATTTGATATATTTACAATCATATGACAGAAAAGGTCATACACACACACACACACACACACACACACACACACACACACACATACATACCCACATACCCACACCCTCTCTAGCCACTCGCTCACACACACACTTGCCCACACCCTATCTAGCTCTCTCTCTCACACACACACACACACACACATATGAGGAGAGAAGTGAGGGAGAGAGATTGGATCACGGAAGATGGGGTGGGACAGACACCCCTACATAACTACACAGACACACATTATAGTGACGGTGAGAAAAGCAGAGACGATACACGGCAAACAAAAGACTGAAAGTAAGGTTGAAATTTGGTGTGATTTGTATACAAAACCCCGGTGAATATTAAAAATAATGGTCGAAGTTAGTGGATTATGAAAAATGCGAGCTTCAGCGGTCCGGGTCGCGTCAGTGTTGAAAAAAAGTGAAATTTGTGTTTTCCACAATGGAACGGAACCAATGAATAAATCAATCGTTGTTTTCTTAACTGAAGGAGTTAGGATGGCGTTTTCAATTCTCACGCCCTGGATCGTGGAACACCTAGTCAGTTGTCACAGTCCACCGCAGGCGTTACACTGACGATTATTTCCCCCGCAAGACCAACCACATGGTAGGTGTCTCCTAATTAATGCCTTAAAATAGTACTGAGATAACCAGACTTTCTTGTATTGAAGTTTATATCATACTGACCGTTACTTTTTGTGTGCATTGGATCAGCCAGTTTTCTTACCATAGTGTACTACATAAATAAGAAATTTCATCAAGACAGGCCAGAAGTACTGTACTCGACGTTAAAAATGATAAAATAACACATAGCACGGTCAACCGGCAGAAGGGCTTAAATCTTCTTGCTTGTCAGTCAAAGTCTAACTACTTGTGGATATTGCTTTCCATTTTCAAGTTTCAGCTTAGCTTAGTTTAGACTCACGATGGTTATAAAGATCAACAGTGAAATTTGATAGGGTAAGATATCCCGCAGCTTGGTCGATTTGCCTACTACACCCCACCCGGCGCAACACTAGGGTAAGATCCCCCGCCGTTATGTTCATCAGAAACACTTGAATCGCATACAGCTACAGTTTCTGTCTAAATCCACTAATTATGGATGTGATTGGCAAAACATATCTTTAGATGCACTCCAACATTTGGTAGGAGCAATAAGACACCGACCAACCATTGTTTCAGTTAGTGTACGTGTGTGTGTGTGTGTGTGTGTGTGTGTGTGTGCGTGTGCGTCAGTGTGTGTGTGACATTGCACATAAATCAGTATAGCCACTTTTCACAGGAAGCTGTGAGGTAGTTGCTTTTTGCTTTGAGTTCAGAGGGATACTATTACAGTCATGCAAGACTTTAGAGGATAAGGAGAACTGTTTGTACTTTAGGACTGTGCTTTTTAACATAGCAGAATAACATAAAATAAACACACACTCAACTCTCTGTCTCGTTTTACCTTCAGTCAAGTTAGGTACGTATGTGTGCCTGTGTGTGTGTGTGTGTGTGTGTGTGTCAGTGTATGTCTGTCTGTCTGTGAAAAGCTTTTCTCGAAAACTACTAGATAGGTTGTGATGAAACTTGGTAGAGACATTTTTAAAAGACTTTGGTTAGCAAAATGTCGCCGATTTTAGATTGGGCTATTAGATGACGTCATATTTGACCGTTTGCAAAAGACGGTTGAGGTCGCACTCTCACTGCTACTGGTTTTTTTTTCATCAATTCAAGTTGTTTACAATGTTCGTTACATGATCTTTGACTTGGTCCGGACTATGGGATTGCATTTCAGCTTGGTACCTTACACTGATTCGCTTATGAAAAATTCACGCAAAATTAGCTGGTTTTTTTCGATTCAGTCTGAAAAATTCGATATTTCAATCACAACTTGAGGTGACATTATTGTATTCTGAATCAAGTTGCCTGCTGTATCCGAAAATATATTATACTGTTGTCACGGTTGGATTGGAAAATGGGCTAAAAATGGAGAAACCCGTTAAATATCATACCTCCACTCCTTATCATGTGCTGATTCCAAAATATTATAGTTTTATGCTGTTCGGCGCAGAAAATATGCTAAAAATGAAAGCAAGCACATATACATATATTTTTTCATTATTTGTGTGTGTACCATGTGTGTCACAGCCTGTGCATCAGTTGTGTGTGTTTGTGTGTATGTGTGTGTGTGCATCGAAGTGGACATAATAATCTCATACCCAGACGTTAAATTATGTGTTTGGTGTCCGTTCTGTATTAGTCCTCAGTTTTAGGCGAAAAGACGTTCCTGTTAGTGTTACAGGGGAAAGCAGTCTGGTTGATTGTTGATACGCTTAGAGCACCGACAACATGGTATGTTCTTCTTTTTATTCAGAGAGTGGTCAGGCCGGAGTTATAATTAATAACCGACTAAAGTCAAGTCGAAGAAAAACGTAGAGGATAATCTGCACCGTCACAAGAACGTTCACAAGGTAAAGCGTGCTGTAAACGTTCTTCGCTGTGAACAAGCGGAGAGGGGTACTACTTGTCTCCGAAAACCCCTGAAAACCCCATCTAGACTAACTACATCTATCTTCAAAGTGAAGTATTGGACATGCCTGTGAATAGTAAGCCTGAATCATGCTATATGCACCCTTATATTTGTGTTGAGAGCCGGATTTTCGACGAAATCGATACAATTTCAATGCAAGGGAGGTAACTCTTGTTACTCGAAAGCACAAGTATTGATGACGTCATGTGATTAGTGCTTCTGCCCTTTCGTAAATCCTCGCACAAACACGAAAATAAAGCCATGAACGTTAAAAGATGCAAATATAAGTCATGATTTCTAACAATTATGTAACAAAATACGATCTAAAGACGAATTTTCTTATTTCTGATACAACATTTAGTTGCGCTGAGAAGGATAGCACGCTTTTCTGTACCTCTCTTCGTTTTAACTTTCTGAGCGTGTTTTTAATCCAAACATATCATATCTATATGTTTTTGGAATCAGGAACCGACCAGGAATAAGATGAAAGTGTTTTTAAATTGATTTCGCAAATTTAATTTTGATCATAATTTTTATATTTTTAATTTTCAGAGCTTGTTTTTAATCCAAATATAACATATTTATATGTTTTTGGAATCAGAAAATGATGAAGAATAAGATGCACGTAAATTTGGATCGTTTTATAAAAATGTTTTTTTTTTACAATTTTCAGATTTTTAATGACCAAAGTCATTAATCAATTTTTAAACCACCAAGCTGAAATGCAATACCAAAGTCCGGCCTTCGTCGAAGATTGCTTGGCCAAAATTTCAATCAATTTGATTGAAAAATGAGGGTGCCTCAACTTTCACAAAAAGCCGGATATGACGTCATCAAAGGTATTTATCGAAAAAAAGAAAAAAAACATCCGGGGATATCATTCCCAGGAACTCTCATGTAAAATTTCATAAAGATCGGTTCAGTCGTTTGGTCTGAATCGCTCTACACACACACACGCACTGACAGACAGACAGACAGACAGACACACACACACACACACACACACACACACACACACACACACACACACACATACACCACGACCCTCGTCTCGATTCCCCCTCTATGTTAAAACATTTAGTCAAAACTTGACTAAATGTAAAAAGCGTGCTATGCAGCACAGCGCAACCAGACTACCGCACTAAACAGGCTCGTTAATTTCACTGCCTTTTGCACGAGCGGCGGACTACGGTCATTGTGAAAAAATGCAGTGCATTCAGTTTCATTCTGTGAGTTCCACAGCTTGACTAAATGTAGTAATTTCGCCTTACGCGACTTGTCAGTTTTTATTAAAATGAATTTGTTGACTTAATACCCCCCCCCCCCACCCCGTAACTTTCCTTTCTTTTACTTTTCTCTACTCTTCTTGTCTCCAAAGCATTTCGTTGATAGAGCTGAGATTGCAACAAAAATGCACTCCTGCAATTTTCACCGGTCACAACCGTAGGACGGCAGCCGGCTTTGTTTATATTTTATCACATAAACTCCCCTCTCCTCCCCTTAAGTTATAGTCTACCACCCACTTAGTCACAGTTGTTGTTCCACTGCTTTCTTGTTCATGCAGCTATGCGAGGGAGGGGTCAGGGCGACCAGTCCCTTATCATTTTCAAAGAGAATATTGCCAGTTTTTTGTCGCAGGCTAGCCTGGGGTCTTACGTCTCACAGGAGAGAAATGTGTTGCAAGGATGTTTTCTTTGACAATGACAATTTATTTTATTTTATGAGGGTGACAGAATAAGGATATAATTAAGTATACTTTTTTTTACATTTAGTCAAGTTTTGACTAAATGTTTTAACATAGAGGGGGAATCGAGACGAGGGTCGTGGTGTATGTATGTGTGTGTGTGCGTGTGTGTGTGTAGAGCGATTCAGAGTAAACTACTGGACCGATCTTTATGAAATTTGACATGAGAGTTCCTGGGTATGATATCGCCGGACATTTTTTTTCTTTTTTTCGATAAATGTCTTTGATGACGTCATATCCGGCTTTTTGTGAAAGTTGAGGCGGCACTGTCACACCCTCATTTTTCAATCAAATTGATTGAAATTTTGGCCAAGCAATCTTCGACGAAGGCCGGACTTTGGTATTGCATTTCAGCTTGGTGGCTTAAAAATTAATTAATGACTTTGGTCATTGAAAATCTGAAAATTGTAAAAAAATATTGTTTTTATAAAACGATCCAAATTTACGTTCATCTTATTCTTCATCATTTTCTGATTCCAAAAACATATAAATATGTTATATTTGGATTAAAAACAAGCTCTGAAAATTAAAAATATAAAAATTATGATCAAAATTAAATTTTCAAAATCAATTTAAAAACACTTTTATCTTATTCCTTGTCGGTTCCTGATTCCAAAAACATATAGATAGGATATGTTTGGATTAAAAATACGCTCAGAAAGTTAAAACGAAGAGAGGTACAGTAAAGCGTGCTATGAAGCACAGCACAACAGCTACCGCGCCAAACAGGCTCGTCACTTTCACTGCCTTTTGCAGTAGCGGCGGACTACGTTCAATTTCATTCTGTGAGTTCCACAGCTTGACTAAATGTAGTAATTTCGCCTTACGCGACTTGTTTCATCTGGCCCTCATCTTAAAGAGGGACTAATCTACTAACTACTGAAAACATTACAAGAATACATAGTTAGTGAAAGAATAAAAATGTATGTTTCAGGGTGGAGGGATTGTCAAAGTTCTAATGAGATCAGGTCAGACAGTAAAATTGCCATGGCTCATACTTGACCTCGTGTTCATCTGCACAACAATGTCACTGGGAGAGATGGATACGATAGATCTGCATTTGTAAAGTGGGTTAGTTACCAAAGTTGGAAAAGATCTCTCGTGTGGTTTTCCATAACAGGTTGAAACCGTGACTTGAGACTGAAATGGAGTGATCTTTGGTCTTGACAGGCAGATGTATGGTCTTTATGGACAGTTGATTTATAAAGTAAAAGCCGTCAGGGATCCTTAGTTTGGTGTAGTCTTTAGGCCAAAAAAAAAAAAGGTCTGTTTACGGTAACCCGACCGACCCTAGTTTTTTCGCGCGACCCTAGACTTTTTTTTGGCATTTGGGGAAAAAAAAAAAAAATCTCGGTTTTTTTGGCAAAATAACGTAAAAATATGGTTTTTGGGAAAAAAAAAAAAAAAAAAAAATAAAAACAATCCCGACCTACCGACCCTATTTTTTGGGCCTATGTTACCGTAAACAGACCTATTTTTTTTTTTGGCCTTATGGTCAGGCAGTCTTTATGGACAGGTGGTCTCCAGGGCATGTTCAATTGTACAAACATTTAAACGTGTAGATAGGAAGAAAAAAAAGTTTGTCTAAAGTATACCTACTTTAATTTGCATTTACTTGAGTCCCAACTTCCTTCTCTTCATAAAGACTACTTGAATTGCACAACATGCTTCCCCTTTTATTCCAGGCCTCCGATTTAGTGTTAACTGTTATCTGGGTTCTTTTTACATTTTTAAATATAGGTCGGTTTTGTTGTCTTTTGCGCTTTACAATGCCTCTCGTGCTGTCATAAACTATCAGTGGCATTGCCACCAGGTATTCTAAACAAGGGAGCCATCTATATTAAAAAATAACCAAAACAAGCCTTCACGTTTTCACCAATATTTCGGCCTCGTGGCCTTCATCAGGGTGTTCTATAATTAGCTCGCACGATGTTTAAATATCCTTTGACGTTATGTATCATATATATATGATATAATTATACAGGCTTATACAGACAAAGTCCATCTTCCAAAAAAATATGCTCACTATATGTAATCAGATCTTCCCAGGCTTTTACATAGAATAAAGACCCGCACGGTTGGCCTAGTGGTAAGGCGTCCGCCCCGTGATCGGGAGGTCGTGGGTTCGAACCGTGGCCCGGCCGGGTCATACCTAAGACTTTAAAATTGGCAATCTAGTGGCTGCTCCGCCTGGCGTCTGGCATTATGGGGTTAGTGCTAGGACTGGTTGGTCCGGTGTCAGAATAATGTGACTGGGTGAGACATGAAGCCTGTGCTGCGACTTCTGTCTTGTGTGTGGCGCACGTTATATGTCAAAGCAGCACCGCCCTGATATGGCCCTTCGTGGTCGGTTGGGCGTTAAGCAAACAAACAAACAAACATAGAATAAACCATCTCTCGATTTGGAGACTTACCTTCTTCTTCTTCTTCTTCTTCTTCTTCTTCTTCTTCGTTCATGGGCTTAGACTCACGTTCACTCGTGTTTTTAGCATGAGTGGATTTGTACGTGTATGACCGTTTTTATTCGTCGCGATATAACCTTCATGGTTATCAACGGCAGGGGATATGTATGGCTACTTCAATACAACCAGGATGATATGTACGGCAGGGGATATGTATGGCTACTTCAATACAAGTACAGCAGCAAGAAGACCAGCTGGAGTTGTACACTACATCCACCTTGTGTACAGTGAACTTTTAAGACTCTTTTAGATGCGCACACCCAAAAAACGTCACGTTGATAGTCGTCGTCGGCTCCTGTGGCGCACCCGCCACAACCACCAACCCAGGCGGGTTATCCAGATCCAGATCCAGAAAACGACGTTAAACACCAAATAAAGAAAGAAAGACCGTTTTTACCCCGCCGTTCAGGCAGCCATATGCCGATTTCGGGGGAGGCATGCTGGGTATTTTCGTGTTTCTATAACCCACTGAACTCTGACATTGATTACAGGATCTTTTCTGTGCGCACTTGGTCTTGTGCTTGCGTGTACACACGAAGGGGGTTAAGCCACTAGCAGGTCTGCACATAAGTTGACATGGGAGATCAGAAAAATCTCCACTCTTAACCCACCAGGCGGCAGCGACCGGGATTCGAACTCACGACCTCCCGATTAGGAGGCCGACGTCTTACCACTGTGACCGCCAAGGAGACTCATCAATAATCAACATCCTTAACTGCATCCTGGAGCGCCAGTATTTTTGTAGGATAAGGAATGAATTTTGCAGATAATTTTCACTTGTGACTGTAATTGTACTAATTTTTGAAATTAATCCATAAAAACAATCTGCACAGCCTGCACATTAGTTGTCAATTCTTGGCACCACTGAACGCCCTTTACCCTGATTTTGTTTTAAGTCTTGACTCAATTTTTTTGTTACAGTAACGCGTTGAACAGTGGGGGACCATCAACTTGATCAAGCCTCCAGCAGTCAACAGTCACTGAGTCAGGACCACCTGCAGAAACTTCTCACTGCAGCATGGAGGAAGGAGACACGGCAATTCTGTCTGACGTCAAGATAGAGATTGATGTTGCTGAACCTGAGACACCGCATTATTGGCAATTGACTGAACATCAGCCAAACGGTAAGGCTAATGATACAAACTAGACCCCTCCCCCTCCCCTTTCTCCCCCACGAGTGTACATGCCACATAGTCTGAATAAGGATAAACACACAGTTACATTTCTTGTGAAATTCCGAATGGGTTTTCCCCGTACCACATTATCTGGAGTTTGTAGTTCAAGTTATGTCATCATGTATTTGTTTGTTTCCAAAGATAATCCCGGAAAGGTTCTGTGATAATTGAGGATTACACATTGAAGTCTCAAGAAAACTCTCAATAGTTTCAGAGATATAGAGACAGACACTTGGGAAGCATGCTGATGAACCCCGGCCGGGTCATACCTCAGACTTTAAAATTGGCAATCTAGTGGCTGCTCCGCCTGGCGTCTGGCATTATGGGGTTAGTGCTAGGACTGGTTGGTCCGGTGTCAGAATAATGTGACTGGGTGAGACATGAAGCCTGTGCTGCGACTTCTGTCTTGTGTGTGGCGCACGTTATATGTCAAAGCAGCACCGCCCTGATATGGCCCTTCGTGGTCGGCTGGGCGTTAAGCAAACAAACAAACAAACAAGCATGCTGATGGTTAACACTATAGGAATGGATCGTAATTCATAGCATCCCTTTTATGGATGTGCATTGTTTTCCTTTTTCAGTGCCAGTCAGGGAGGTTGTTGCCACAGTGAACACTGCTACCATGCAGACATTGAATGGACAAGCTGCATTCAACACTCACAGTGATACCTTGCTGAAACAAGAGATACAAATACCAGACACACAGATTGTAGTCAATGATCACAGTGATATTTGGCTGAAACAAGAGATACAGGCACCAGGAACACAGACTGCAGTCAACACTGCCAGTTATACCTGTCTGAAACAAGAGATACAGACACCAGAGACACAGACTGCAGTCAACACTCACAGTTATACCTGGCTGAAACAAGAGATACAGACACCAAAAAAACAAAACGTATGTAAAGTAGATACAGGCAAAACATGCGAAACCGTTTCAGTTCCGATGTCAGAGGCCACATCCCTGTGTTTAGGTGACAAAGAACAGCAGGTTGAAATCACATGCACTGGTGAGAAACCATGTGGATGTATCCAGTGTGAGACAATGTTTATAGGACCTTTGGAACAACACATGTCAAAACACACAGAAGAACAAGCACAGGGAGTAAAGAAAAACATGTTGCGACCTCATACAGGAAAGGAACAGTTTGCATGTGCAGAGTGTAACATGCATACGAGTGTGAAAAAGTATGCATGTTCAAAGTGTGATGCTAGGTTCAAACGGTCTTGTGATTTGAAGCAGCACATGTTGTCACACACAAAAGAGAGAAAGCATGTATGCCCAAAGTGTGGTGCCAGGTTTGTAAGATTAGGTCATTTGAAGCGACACATGTTAACACATACAGAAGAGAAAAAGCATGCATGTCCAGAATGTGGTGCTAGGTTCACACGGGCTTGGGGTGTGAAGATACACATGTTAACACATACAGGAGAGAAAAAGCATGTGTGCACAGAATGTAGTGCTAGGTTTACACATGCTGGGAGTGTGAAGATACACATGTTGACACATACAGGAGAGAAAAAGCATGCATGCAGAGAGTGTGGTGCAAGGTTTAAACAGCCTAGTGAATTGAAGCAACACATGTTAATACACACAGGGATAAAGCAGTTTACCTGTGCTGAGTGTAGTGCCAGGTTTTTACGTTCTAGTGATTTGAAGAAACATATGTTGATACATACAGGAGAGAAAAAGCATGAGTGCAAAGAATGTGGTGCTAGGTTCACACAGGCTGGGAGTGTGAAGCAACACATGGCAATACACACAGGAATAAAGCAGTTTACCTGTGCTGAGTGTGATGCTAGGTTCTCACGTTTGTTTCTCTTGAAGAGACACACGTTGACACATACAGGAGAGAAAAAGCATGTTTGCACAGCATGTGATGCTAGGTTTATAGAGGCTGATGGGTTGAAGAGACACATGTTGACACATACAGGAGAGAAAAAGCATGTGTGCACAGCATGTGATGCCAGGTTCTTGCGGTCTGGTGATTTGAAGAGACACATGTTGACACATACAGGAGAGAAATAGCATGTATGCACATAATTTGGTTTTAGGTTTATATAGTCAGGGAGTATGATGCAACACAAGTTAATTTATAAAACTGAAAGAAAAAACAAAAAAGCTTTAGTGTGATTAACCGACATTCAATGAACTCATGTACTAAAATACGTCCAGTTCTCGATCAACTCCCTTATTACCATGGGTGCAAAGATAGTGACGCACACAGACTGACAGACCGAGAGACAGAGACAAGTCACGAAGATAGCTATCATGACAAGACAAGAAACTGCCACAACATCGAACACTAAAACTTACTTGTCGGCAAAACATAACGTTCATGGTCTTGGCCTTTTCCTCTTGACCCTCCAACCTGCAGGGCTATCTCTTGCCAGTGGCAGGGCTAAAACCGTTCCGGTTCTCGTCGGAAATCCGGTTTTTGAAAACTTTTAAAACGGGAAAATCCGGCTTCTTGAATGAATTTTTTTTTTGGGGGGGGGATGGTTGATGGAGGCAAAATGTGTATTTTATAATTTATTAACATGCATTTTGTACCAGGAGAGGCTGTTCTTTGCCTCTACAAGATAAACAAAATAAAGAAAAGTTTCAGCCCCTGCCGCCGTGGACCCTGGACTTTCCGGTTTTTCACTTTTTTATGATGTTAGGCCTCCAGTAGAGGTGTGCGGATGAGGTGACAATCAGCCTGTCTTTCAACCAGCCTGCTCTGATCACATTCGCTTTCCTCTATTGAGTTTCTCTCCCTTTACCTATCAAATGCGGCCGCACTTCAGCTACAAGAATTCCTTATTGCGACTTCACATTGTCTGTGGAGGCCACGTCCAGGAAGTTCAAACCGATACAACAAAATGGTTGACATTCAAAACTCTTTATTTACTACTTTGTCAATTAGGATGGCATAGAATCGGGGCAGGAGATTGGGTAGACAGGGAAAGTTAGGTAAAGACTAAGAAATTCGACCAAAGACTCGATGTATGTTTTTATTATTGTTTTATTGGATTAAATACACATTTGAAACTTGACTCTTGTTCAATTAATTTTCAGGTTGTCTGGTTGTGTCTCTGTTTGATTGCCATCCTGACTTGAAACATTTTTTCAGATACATACGCACAAGGTGCTTTTTTTAGGCTTTTTGCTTCATTTTCTTTCTTCCTCTTTTTCTGAATTCCCTTTGATTGGTTTATGTAAAATTGAATATCGCCACAATTAAGCTCGCATTTTACACATGCGGAGTCAGCACAGAAATAGAGATCAGTGTAATATACGCCTTGTTGGTCATCCACAGATTCACATACGTATATCAAAGACAAGACCGTTCGGTTTCATGTCTGCCGTTTATTCCGTATCAGGGTACAACTGCCGCCTTGCCGCACTACATCAATCGCTGACGTCATCCAAGCGTCTTTATAGGCTAAACTATCAAATCGTCTTATTAGACTAATCTAGTACAAAGTCATGGATACGACATCCCTCCCCTTCTGGAAAATAAGCTCCCTTCTGCTTATTAAAATTATATTACATTTATTTCTGACTTTTAATTTCAGGTTAAAATAATATGCTGTGGTAACCCTATAAATTTAATTTACTTTAAAATTACCCCATGTACACTTTTCTCCTCTTCTTCCTGGAACATTTTCTTCTCTTTAAAACTGACAGCGACATACCATATGCATAGAACATGAAGCATGCCTAAAACCTTAAGAACTTATCGGCGGCGGTTGGTTCAAACAAGCAAACGCTATGCAGAACATTCGTCTGCTTTCTTTCTTTCTTTCTTTCTTTCTTTATTTGGTGTTTAACGTCGTTTTCAACCATCCAAGGTTATATCGCGACGGGATTCGTCTGCTACAAGAAACACGACCTTGCGTGACACGCTTCCGGGCTACATTTTTTCAAACTTTCAAAATCTCGAATTGTACTTTAGCGTTCCTACTTTCTTCTTCTTCAGCGTTCCTAGCGAATTGTACTGATCTTGTCTCGATGAAAAGAGAATTCTTTTATGATTTAAGAATGTTTGTGTAACCAGCTGTCAATTTATTACAGTACTAAGATTTTACAAGTAAGTTCTAGCGCCAAAACTAGGCGTCCGATTGTGGTACTGAACAATCCGGCTGGCTACGCAAAAATAAATTCTTTGAAAAGCGGTGTTTAAACGAAAGGGTGTTTTTACTGAGTGTAAAAGCCTGACAGTGTCTGTGAACAGAAACTGATGGTTTACGGGAAGCTGACTGTGCCTTTAACCTTTGAAAAAGTCACAGAACTTTGCGATTCGACGACTGTGGGTGCCTTTGGCGCCCATACACTTGACAGTAATAAATAGCTGCAAACAACATGAGTTGAGGCACTGATGTCGATGTGTGTATTGATGTTCAGGTTGTGTTTCTGTCGTGTACCGGTGTACATGTGTGTGCATAGCTCGCTCTCTCCGTGTCAGTCTCTCTCTCTCTCTCTCTCTCTCTCTCTCTCTCTCTCTCTCTCTCTCTCTCTCTCTCTCTCTCTCTCTCTCTCTCTCTCTCTCTCTCTCTCTCTCTCTCTCTCTTTCTCAGTCGCTGTCAAATAATCAAAAGTGTGGAACTCTCGCCTACGATGCAGGAGCCACGTTCTCGTCTAGAAGCAACGGATTATCTTGGTCAAAAAACAGGACATACCGCCATGCGGCAGCGCATTTTTACAGACTCTCCATGCCCTTTTCTCTGGATCGAGGCTACCCGTCATTAACAAGTAGGCCACTGAGATGCATCTTTGGGCAGATCTTTCTGAAGAGGTGTTGATTGCAAAACCAATCATGACACTGATTGCGGATGAAAGTCTCTTGTTCATTTCAATGCTTGTTATTCTCTCAGGTGCGAGGAGAAAAGGTTCCGTACAACTCTCGCTTACTCTATTACACATGTCGTATGCATAAAGAGCGAATACTTCCTTTGGTTATTTGATATATTTACAATCATATGACAGAAAAGGCCATACACACACAAACACACAAACACACACACACACACACACACACGGCATACCCACACCCTCTCGAGCCACTCGCTCACACACACGTGACACTTGCCCACACCCTATCTAGCTCTCTCACACACACACGCACACATATGAGGAGAGAACTGATGAGGGAGAGAGAATGAGGGAGAGAGATTGGATCACGGAAGATGGGGTGGGACAGACACCCCTACATAACTACACAGACACACATTATAGTGACGGTGAGAAAAGCAGAGACGATACACGGCAAACAAAAGACTGAAAGTAAGGTTGAAATTTGGTGTGATTTGTATACAAAACGTACCCCGGTGAATATTAAAAATAATGGTCGAAGTTAGTGGATTATGAAAAATGCGAGCTTCAGCGGTCCGGCCGGTCGCGTCAGTGTTGAAAAAAAGCGAAATTTTGTGTTTTCCACATTGGAACGGAACCAATCAGTGAATAATTAAATCAATCGTTGTTTTCTTTACCGCTGAAGGAGTTTGGATGGCGTTTTCAATTCTCACGCCCTGGATCGTGGAACCCCTAGTCAGTTGTGTCCACCGCAGGCATTACACACGATTATGTCCCCCCCGCAAGACCAACCACATGGTAGGTGTCTCCTCAATTTAATGCCTTAAAATAGTAGATAACCAGACTTTCTTGTATTGAAGTTTATATCATACTGACCGTTACTTTTTTTGTGCATTGGATCAGCCAGTTTTCTTACCATAGTGTACTACATAAATAAGAAACTTTCATCAAGACAGGCAAGAAGTACTGTACTCGACGTTAAAAATGATAAAATAGCACATAGCACGGTCAACCGGCAGAAGGGCTTAAATCTTCTTCCTTGTCAGTCAAAGTCTAACTACTTGTGGATATTGCTTTACATTTTCAAGTTTCAGCTTAGCTTGGTTTAGACTCACGATGGGTATTAAAGATTAACAGTGAAATTTGATAGGGTAAGATACCCCGCACGGCTTGGTCGATTTGCCTACTACACCCCACCGCAACACTAGGGTAAAATCCCCCGCCGTTATGTTCATCAGAAACAAATCGCATACAGCTACAGTTTCTGTCTAAATCCACTAATTATGGGTGTGATTGGCAAAAAATATCTTTAGATGCACTCCAACATATGGTAGGAGCAATAAGACACCTATCAACCATTGTTTTAGTGTACGTGTGTGTGTGTGTGTGTGTGTGTGTGTGTGTGTGTGTGTGCGTCAGTGAGTGTGTGACATTATTGCACATAAATGTATCCACTTTCCGACCACAGGAAGCTGTGAGGTAGTTGCTTTTCAGTTGCTTTGACATCTTGAACACACGGCCAGTATAACTGGCCTTGACACCGAACGATTCAAGGGGGGCAAACTCAGTCATCTGAAAGAGGGAAATCCAAACGCAATCCGCCTTGTTCGATTTTATGGGCTTGGACGATAGAGAAAAATAAGAAAAGCAAAAGCTGGAGTCCAGTCTGGGCGAAACTGCTATCAAGAACGCAGAATTGATTTTTTCTGAGTTCTTTTTTTTAGCCGTAAGCGCCATTTCTCATTTCGAATTTCTCATAACTGCTGGCGGCCGCAGTGAAACCAACAAAGGGGCCTCACTCTGGAAGAGTTTCCTGCTCCGATAAACATGGCGCTTACGGCTAAAAAAAACTCAGAAAAAATCAATTCTGCGTTCTTGATAGCAGTTTCGTCCAGACTGGACTCCAGCTTTTGCTTTTCTTATTTTTCTCTATCGTCCAAGCCCATAAAATCGAACAAGGCGGATTGCGTTTGGATTTCCCTCTTTCAGATGACTGAGATTGCCCCCCTTGAATCATTCGGTGTCAAGGCCAGTTATTGGCCGTGTGTTCAAGATGTTGCTTTGAGTCCAGACTGGGATCAGTCATGCACGACTTTACGAGAGGATACGGAGCACAGTATACGTTTAAGGACTGTGCTTTTTAACATAGCAGAATAACATAAAATAAACACACACTCAACTCTCTGTCTCGTTTTACCTTCAGTCAAGTTATGTACGTATGTGTGCCTGTGTGTGTGTGTGTGTGTGTGTGTGTGTGTGTGTGTGTGTGTGTGCGTGTGTGTCAGTGTGTGTGTGTGTGTCTGTCTGTCTGAAAAGCTTTTCTGGAAAGTAGATAGGTTGTGATGAAACTTGGTAGAGACATTTTTAAAAGAATTGGGTTTGCAAAATGTCGCCGATTTTAGATTGGGCTATTAGATGACGTCATATTTGACCGTTTGCAAAAGACAGTTGAGGCGGCACTCTCACCGCTACTGTTTTTTTTTCATCAATTCAAGTTGTGTTTGCAATGTTCGTTACATGATCTTTGACTTGGTCCGTACTATGGGATTGCATTTCAGCTTGGTACCTTACACATTCGCTTATGAAAAATTCATTCAAAATTAGCTCTTTTTTTTTCGATTTCTGAATAATTAGATATTTCAATCACAAAGGTGACATTATTGTATTCTGAATCAAGTTGCCTGCTGTATCCGAAAATATATTATACTGTTGTCACGGTTGGATTGGAAAATGGGCTAAAAATGGAGAAACCCGTTAAATATCATACCTCCACTCCTTATCATGTGCTGATTCCAAAATATTATAGTTTTATGCTGTTCGGCGCAGAAAATATGCTAAAAATGAAAGCAAGCACATATACATATATTTTTTTCAATATTTGTGTGTGTACCATGTGTGTCACAGCCTGTGCATTGTGTGTGTATGTGACATGTGTGTTTGTGTGTGCATCGAAGTGGGGCATAATAATCTCCTACCCAAACGTTAAATTATGTGTTTGGTGTCCGTTCTGTATTAGTCCTCAGTTTTAGGCGAAAAGACGTTCCTGTTAGTGTTACAGGGGAAAGCAGTCTGGTTGATTGTTGATACGCTTAGAGCACCGACAACATGGTATGTTCTTGTTTTTATTCAGAGAGTGGTCAGGCCGGAGTTATAATTAATAACCGACTGAAGTGAAGTCGAAGAAAAACGTAGAGGATAATCTGCACCGTCACAAGAACGTTCACAAGGTAAAGCGTGCTGGTTTAGTTCTTCGCTGTGAACAAGCGGAGGGGGGTACTACTTGTCTCCGAAAACCCCTGAAAACCCCATCTAGACTAACTACATCTATCTTCAAAGTGAAGTATTGGACATGCCTGTGAAAAGTAAGCCTGATTCATGCTACATGCACCCTTATATTTGTGTTGAGAGCCGGATTTTCAACAATTTCAATGCAAGGGAGGTAACTCTTGTTACTCGAAAGCACTTGTAAGTATTGATGACGTCATGTGATTAGTGCTTCCGCTCCTTCGTAAATCCTCGCACAAACACGAAAATAAAGCCATGAACGGTGAAAGTTGCAAAGATAAGTCATGATTGCAAACAATTATGTAACAAAACACGATCTAAGGACGAATTTTCTTATTTCTGATGAGGTTTTCGGGAGTTTTCGGAGACAAGTAGTACCGGCGGAGGGGTGATGATGGAGGGGGAGCAAGATGGCGGTTTGACAGGAATATTGCGACTCGGGTGTTGTGGTGGTTGAGCAATAGGGCTTGTATTTTAATGAAAAATCATGGTAAGGAACGGACTTGGGATGGGGGTGGTTGTTCGGCATTTCAACTAAATCGATAAGAATATGGTTGTGGCTATATATATCCACGGGTCGGTCCGTGTCTCTACTCTTGATCTTGATCTTGATAAATAACGCCAACAGGTCCCAAACTTGGGAATGTTCGTTGGCGGAAAAATTGGGGAGAGCACTTGGTGTTTTAATCAGCGGTTGGCAGTTTTCCTCTGAATTCATTGACCGTTGACGACTGGATCGTGTTGTCATCAAGGTTGTTCCAGTCAATAACTGTTCTAGAGAAAGGGGGAATGTACGTTCTGGCTCACCGATTCCGACAGACCCTAAATATTAACACAAAATAGGCTTCTGGACTAAACTTTTACTAAAATGAAACATGCGACAAAATCAGAAAAATACTGCATAAATCCATAAAAAAAAAATACAGTAAAGTAAGGTTGTTTTGAACCAATGCCGGGTCTGTCGGAATCAGTAACCCAGAACGTACATTCCTCCTTTCTCTTATACAACCACGGAAATTACGAGCCGTTGCAGGTGTTCAAGCTAAATAATCGTCTCGTATCGAAAACAAAAGCAGACGACAAATTTAGTCAGTTGGAGTTGTCTCCCGTACTCCTGTAGCATGCACTAGTCAGTTTAGATCAGTGCGCTGCACCAGACGGTTCGGGAATTCCCGACAAAAGAAAATATCCACACGCGGCACTGGCAACTTCAGTGTCAGCTGAACACGAGAGCGTTCGGTCTTTTAGAAGATTTGTATCTTGAAATGAAAATTAACGAATATCGCGCTGTCCGAAGGAATGGAGTACATATCGGACAATGACCACGCTCAGGCTAAAACGATAGGACATCTGACTCGACTGACATGCGGCAATGTGAATCGGACATTTGGGGATTTTCATCGTTATATGTCCGATGTCCGACGCCTAACGACATCCCTGCCTACATTATTCTGATTGATCACAACCAAACCTACTATCATTGGACACATCCAAATGCAAGCGTCTGTTCTTGAAAATTTCCCACTGATCTAAAAATAAAACCAGTGCAATTTCCTCTGTCGCGCTTTGCCACAGAAACTCACGGTTTGGCCTGTATTTCTGATTTGTGCGCAAAAGCTTTCTTTCTTTTTTCTTTTTTTTAACATAACAATGTTTAATGTCACTGTTTGTTTAAAAGACCATGGTCATATTTGTAAAAAAAATGTTAAATTAGAAAATAAATAAGACTTTGGTATATGATTTTTCCTACACCTGTGCTGAAAATAAGACATAAAAATGTTGGTATATAAGTCGCTCAAATACAAGAAGGAATGAATGGCTCGATTTGAGTTTGTTGCAGTTGACCCTGCACAATACGATCTACGATGTTTTTGGTAACAATTTTGCCGTGACGTATTTCACAACTTCCTGTGTTACACAAACTCAATTTTGCCTGTACCAGAAACAAGCCAGCTCCGAAATTCTCAAGAATTCTAGGATTCTAAAAATAGTACCGTTCACGCGTGAACGGTAGGTCTTGCTGGTAAACCGGCGGCTTGGGTCACTCTGTTTCAACGCTTCGCTTCACAACGCTTCAATATTTAGGCTGCCTTTTCAGGCGGCCACCGAGTGCACTTTATGCAAATGACTTGTTTAATATTGTTCCACCACGATTGGTTCTGGTGTATCACGTGGTTCATGAATATTAAAACTTGTTTATTGAATCAAGCTTTGAAAAGTGTACTTGGTGGCTGCTTTGAAACTCAACAAAGCCTACTCCCCTTTCACAAACACTTCCCCGTCATAGCGGGTTTTCCCGATTGACAAAAATTCTTATTACACACTCAGACTATTTGAAGCCGCGTTTGTTCTCCAGTGGCCAATTGCATAAGAATATTCTGGTGATGAATAAACGCGCTTTGTGTCATTAGCATCTAAAGATTTCTTGTTTACAATAGTTGTGTTGATCTGATGAAGCGCGGAACTGATCTTAGGGTTGTCATGGTGAAACACTCGCTTCTGAAACAGTGCTTCCTTGTAGTTATCATGCGATATGCTCGACTTTACAACCTGTTTGCTTACACCCTTTGCTTTTTTAACCACCCCTTTCTCACTTGCAACACTGTACATCTTTGCACGCAATCCAACATACTCCTTAATTATCTTCCCATTCATTTCATCTTTCATCTTTCCAATAACCTTCTTGTTAACATTTGAGTGCAATGGTGATTCTTTAGGGTAGTCGCAAGTGTCATAAAAAGAATCTTTTCCTTTTACTGCAGGACTTTCAGCTTCTAGATCTTTGTAAATGTCATCCGCTGGAATGTCAAGTAAGAATGAATCTGTGTCTGTGTAAAGTACTCTCGATTTGGGATATCTTGGTTTCAAATAATCATACAAAAACTCAAGCATCAACAGTTTTGACAACTCTAGCACAGTAAAGCCTATGAATACTGGTTTGTCAAGCTTGACTACAAGTTTTTTCATTAAGATACCATACAGCTGTTCATGAAAGTATTTAAAGTCTTGATACTGTGGTTTGGATGTCAGCTTGATGGCCTCATTTTCTCTTGTAACAAGTCTAACATCCTTTCTCTTGTGTGGGTTTTCCATTGTCTTACCAAAGCAACTGTTGTTCATCAGTTTAAAAAAGTCTTTCTCTGATGCATCAGCGGCTTTGGTTCTCAGTTCTGTGTTTTTCATAATGTAAGGTTTCATAAACTGTTCTTGATCAAATAAAATTATACGATGAACAGCCTTCAAAATTAATCCATGTCTAATGTAAAACTGTAACAGTCTGTAGTGACACACATACTTCTTTTTGTGAAACAGATTGGGCACCAGCTTTGGAGGTTCTCTTGGGTTTACTTTTAACCTCTCAGCCGCTAAAGGATAATCATTATGTAGATCATGAAGTGATAGTGGATAGTCTAAGTCAACTTCTAGTATCCATCCCTTTCGACTGTCTGGGCCTGCTTTTAATATTGTCAGCACAACACATTGTGAAAATGGTCCTGAATAGATCTTAAAGTTCCGAAGTGGAAGCGTCTGACACATTGCCCAACCATACAAATTGTTTGCATCTAGATACATGATGTAATTAGAAGGTTTCATAGGATCAAAGTCGTCCAAGTATTTGTTGTTGGCTTTGCAGTAATTGTGTGAAGCCATACTGATTCCTCCACGTAGTCCATTTTCAATCATCTGAAGTGTAGGAAGATCTGATAGCAAGTCAATCTTTACTCCTGTAAATCTAAGAAATGCATCCCAGCTCATGCCTGGTGCAGATATGTAATGTGAAGGATCTAGATTGTAGTGCTTCATACATGTTCTTCTGTAATTCTCAAATATATCTGCAAGTAAACAAACATCAGCCAACAAATATTGATCATGATAATCACCCATTGTATTACATCCTAATTTATTCCATGCAGTCTTAGCGTGTTCATAGTCTTCGTCACTTATACCTTTACCCTTCAGCCGTGAGAAGTAAGCATCCTTTGGTGGTAACTCATCTTCATCAAACCTCTCCCACGAATCCATGTATTCATATGGATAGACTCCCTTTCTAACTAAGTCACTGTCAAAGTACTTACATGTGATTGGGAAAGCAGTTAGTGATGAAGATAAAGACTCAAGTGTTCCCATCAGATGTTGAGCAGAATCGTAGAAGTATAAACTATTCAGAGTAAAGGCCATGTACTTTTCTGAAGACTGCGCAATGCATCTTGCTTTGTATTCATCAGTTACTGCCTGCATGATCAGATGTGAATCATAACCGCGCAAGTTATGGAAGAAGATTGGAAGCTTCCAAGTCTTAGGATCAAACTTTAATTGTAGATTACATTTGCTGTGTGCTGCTCCTCGGAACTGCCCACTTACATGATCATGATCTCTTACTATTGGATTGTCTGTGTTTGGTGTTAGACTTTGTTCGCATATCCAACACTGTGTGGTAGAGTTAAACTGTTCTTGGTCTTCAGGTTTCATAACAATGTCTGAAAGATTCAGTTGTTTGGAGCAGTCATTTCGCACTTGGTTCATTTGCTGTAAGAAGTTCTTTGCTGCATTAGGTCCTCTGTACAATTGCGGTTTAGAATGTTTACCATCTGAACTAACAACAATAAATGCATATGAACAGACTTGATGATTACTTAGAGTTACTGTTTTAGGTAGGTCTTTTGGTAAAGGTCCTTCATATGGCACAATGATAGATTCAAAGTCAGCATAAACAACATAAGGACTTTTCTGTAGTTTGCATACATTCTTAAAATACACTTTGCTGTCTGGCGGTGGTGTTGTTAACTTCACAACCGCATCATCAACGCTCTTACAATGTTGCTTGTGTATAAGTGCTGCATGAATTGATGGAATACGCAAGAGACATCGCCTACAAAAGTCTTGTTTACTATTGTGATTGCTTGTGCTCGCCATCAGTCTACTCATTGTACGAATCAAAGTGTAATGATATTTTACACCATCAGTCATTAGTAACATGTCAACATGGTTAGTATCACAATCACCAATCGTTGGTGAGTTCTTTGATATTCTGACTGGTTTCAGTTCATCTTCCTCATCCCACGTGTAAACATTTACGGTGATGGGTTTGTTTTGCTGTTCAAATTTGTCAATGCTTGTAATGCTGACAGGAAATTCAATACCAGTAAAGTTTAGTTTATTTCTGTATGCATGATAGTTAGACACTCTTTCTGCATTTTTCTTTACACTGTACAGTCTTGCCAGAACACACCACATAAAACATTTGTCATCATCATTCTTTATGTTCAGCACAGCACGTTTTTTGACAAGAGCAGGAGGTAAAGGTATGTAACTTCTACCTCTGATGGGGGCAAATTTACTTAGCTTCAATTCTATTTTTAGAATTTCACCTTCTGACCATCCGGATCCTTTCATCTTTGCATCCTCTGCAGCTTGCTCAAACCGTTTCATCATTTCATCTGCCCAGTTTCCATTCAATTCTGCCATAGAATTAAGTGCTAGTTGTCTGGTTGAAACATGAACTTCTAGCACCTCATCACTGACTGTTTTGTATTTTATTAAACTGACTATCTGCACTTTTACTGGAGGTTCAATCAACAAATTGTTTGGAATTTGTTCAATGGCGTCTTGCACACTGGACTGCACATTTTGAGGATCCGTTACTTGTAATTCAACGGTGTCAAATACTGTCGATAAAGATTCTAATACAGAGTCTTCCATCGCTGTGAGTTTGATTTTATAACTCAAAATAAAAATATAAATTAAAAAAATGAAGTTGCTTCCATTTTTGTTAACACTATAAAATCTGAAATAAAAAATCATTTAACATTTGTACCACGTGGAACTAATTGTAATTCCTCTTTTACAAAGGCTCTTTGCAGTGCTGGTTCTCTCAAGTAATATATAGGTGGATTTGTCTCTACTACTCTCTTGATTTCATGAATGTCAATACTCCAGATTGGATCCGTTGCACGCTTCCTGCTGTCACCCTCAGCTTCACCGGGTGCATATAAATATCTGACTTTCTGATTGAAAGGTAGTAATGCCACTGGTGTTGTTGACTTTGGAGCAACAGGTATTGTTTTCTGTTTGATTGCATCAACTGGTCTTAACCCTGTAGCTTTAAATACCTCCAGATTCATTGCTCTAAGTACTGATGGTAATCTTTTGACCCATTCAGTGTTACGCAATTTACTTTCTGTGTCCAAAAATTCCTGATGGTACTGATATGAAAACAGTTTTTCTGCCAACTGTTTGTTAAAGCTCTCAACAATAGCCTGTGACCTGTGGTTTCCTGGAATACCTCTCTTCACTGTAACATGATGTTTTAACAGAAGCTGGTTGACAGCTCCTTTAAACTCCTTACCATCATCGCACTGAATCATTCTGGGATACTTTAGTGGTCCACGTCTGTAAATTTCTTGCAGGGCAACAGCTGTAGCTATAGCACTTTTCTCTGTCAACGGTTCAGCATCTTTGTATCTTGTTGCAACATCAACTACAGTCAGTGCATACTTATATTTCTTCCTTCTGACTGTGTCATGCGGTAAATACAGCAGGTCTATTTGATGAGTGTCATTCGGTTTAATGTTAACAAAGTGTGGTCGTGTAATTTTTCTTGGTGCAGGTAAATAGATCTGCCAAACTGCCTGCTTTGACAACCATTTCTTTGCTGTATCTTGAGAAACACCTGCTGCGTCACTGAGCTTGTCAATAGCAGTTCTTCCTTTCCAGTATCCTTTTGGGGAATAATATATTTTAGATAACAAAGCATCACTCATGGTTTTTTAAATGACAGAATATTAAGATTTGACAGCACGCGCAATAAAGTAAACAACAGCCATACCAATAACAATGAAAACAATCTCGCCCACCTTCTGCTCTTCTGAAGGCTGATAAAAGTCACCCAGTTTTGGAGGAGCACTTGTCTTCATTTTCTTTCCAGTTACAAGATAGTATTCTTGAATGGCTGCATCAACATTGGCAAAGGTTTTGTTTGCATGTCCTTGCTGCCTGAGTTTATCATTCATAAAGTCTAACTGCGCAATTCGTTTCTTCTCGTATTCATCCTGTGCTTTCGCCAGTTGTTCCATGGCTTTGTTGTGCCTTTCCCTCTCTTCACCATTTTGCAGTTTAGAAAACAAATAGTTGCTGCCAGAAAATGCAAGCGCATTTACAATCGCACCTCCCACCATCATAACCAAGCTAGCCATTTTATTGTCTTACATGTTTATATTTTCTGGAATAATTCCTTGCTTCACCAGGAAGTCTTTTGTTGCAAAGGAAGCTGTCACAACCCCAATTAGTTTAGCACCGTCTTCGAAGTCTAACTTTCCCAAGTCGGCTGGTTTCATTCTGAGGAGACTTTTACCCAGCATTGTGTAACCTACACTCAAGCCTCCAATCACTGCAGCGTGATAAACTAGATTAACTATTGTCTTTTCAGAACTCATTTTTATGTTATCAAAATTAAAATATTAAAATTATTCCATATGAAATGAATCCACTGCAGGTACTACTGTGGGCTTTGTTATTGTTTGTACTGCTTTGTTTGTTGGTTTTGGTGTTTCTGATTTTGGTGTTTCTGATTTTGGTGTTTCTGACACTTTATATTTGCCTTGCCAAAGTTTGTAAAGCAAGTATCCACCTCCTCCAACAACAGCTGCTACAGCTACTTTTCTGTATGATAGAAATGAAGATTTTAATTCTTGATCAGTTTGTGTGACCTTAGTCACTTCAGGAATGTTTGGTGTCTGCTCAACTTCAGACATAATGTTCTGCTTTGCCTTTTGATTTAACTTTTTTTGTCTGTTCCATTCGGCTAGTTTTTTTCCTGCTTCTACTCTACCAGGTTTCTTTGTCACTGTGTTCACTTCTGGTATTTTCGTCTGCTCCACTGTCTGCTTCAACTGATCTGTCATCTTTTTTATTCTGAAAATTAATGTGTTTGAAAGTAATTAATCCAGCAACAAATGGTACTAATAAAGCACCAAATCGATAATACAGGCCACAGGCAAGAGATTCGAGGGACTTGGAAACAACAGGGTCATGAGTTAGATCATGTGTTAAGTCTTCCTCCGAGTCGAGAGGTGTAAAATGTCCAAAAATCTTTGTGTACAAACCTATAACAGTCTGTCCAATACTTCTAACCATCTTAGAACCAAGCACTGATTCATACCGTCCATGATACTTTTCTATATCTTCTGAGGAAAGATGTTGTACTTCTTCCACAGTTAACTGCTGCCCAAGGTAGTGTTTTGTTTTTCCACAAACAGCAAGTGAATACAATCTTTCTTTTTTATCAGGTATAGTCCTACTGTCACAGATTTCAATATCTGTAGCAGTCTGCATCAGCAATTCATCACAGTTCATTTTATTTTGATGCAGAATAAAATAAAAATCTAGTAATTAAACTTGAGTAAGAACTTAGGTAGGAACTTAACAAGAACTTAGGTAGGAACTTAACAAGAACTTAGGTAGGAACTTAACAAGAACTTGACAAGAACTTGACAAGAACTTAGTAAGAACTTGACAAGAACTTAACAAGAACTTGACAAGAACTTGACAAGAACTTGAGTAAGAACTTGAGTAAGAACTTGACAAGAACTTGAGTAAGAACTTGTCAAGAACTTAGCAAGGATTTCTACAAACATACATACTGAACTGGTTGATCAGTTTTTAAAACCAGTTTCGAGTGCTTAGAAGATTTCAGATTATTCTTTATTCTTTCTCTCTCCTGTTTGTTTTCAATGACATCATTTTCTCGAAGACACTCTTCAAAACTGTCACGGTCCTTTGAATAGAACAATGTTATTGTTTTGAGTTGCTCTCTAAAGTCTTTCAGAACTGCATTGTATTTTTGTGTTAATATCCAAACTGATATTAATGCATGTCGTCCACTGAATGCAAGCTTTGCTAGTGCACTTTTCTTTCTAACAATGTCACGTTCTGCTGCACAGTCATCAATAATAAACAGTGTTGGTGTGTTCTGAAAAAGATCGAAATAATGCTCCAAGCAAACATTTAGACGATCAGAAGGATTTACAATAAATATATTTTGATCAGACCATATGAATTTTCTCTCCTTGTATGTTTTGTTATGCTTTATGGTTGGACAGAATATGACTATGTGTTCAAAGTGATTTATGTAAACAGTCTGTAATAAATCCAAAACATATCTTGTTTTGCCGCAACCTGTTGCCCCACAAATCAAAGAACAGTGTGGATCTTTTGGAAGAAAATCTAGATACTTCATTTTAACACGTTCAATAAACAATATCCTGTAATCTGCTTTCAGAGATGTTTAACTGCGCATCTGACACAACAAACACGTAGATCTTAACTGATTTACTACTACTCCCTACTTCCTTTTCAATTTGTATTGTGATTCCTTCTGATCCGTTTTCAATTCGCCTTCCACTTCCATGCAGTTTGTTGTCGTCAGTTGTTCTGAGATCCAGCCATAACGCATATTTATTTGTCAAGAAATCTTCTACGCCAACACCGTGTAAATGTAGATCTTTAGCCACAAGATCAGATGTTGGGTCTTTCAATCTTCCTCCAGTAAAGTACTTTCTTGCTTCATCATAGTGTTGGTATGGCAGCATGCCAGATGCAAATATTTGGTTTGGCTGCCCTTCAATTGTGCAATATACTCTATTGATTAGTGGATTGTAAAACTTTTCTATTTGCCTTTCATATGGATCTTTTGGTTCCTCAAACAACATAAGTATTCCCTTCATTGACCTAGCTGGTGTATTCAAGTTAATGTTCCAGATTGGATCAGCCTGGCTTTTTGAAAGTGTACTGTGATTCAACACTCTTTCATAATAGATAGGCAGCTTAGAACTGTACTGATTTTCTATAAGTCTAGCCAGTTCAGGATGGTTTACAACATCAAACTCTAAAGAAATTCCAGACACCTTATACTTTGCTTCCGGGTCTTGTGAAAGCATAACACGATCATAACTATTGAAAGTCAGGTCGTATGACAGCCTGTCACGCAATGCTCCTTGATAGAAGGGAGGATGTGAATTTATGAGTTCAAAGTCAAGTGGAATACAAAATTTGTTTCCAAAAGCAACATTGACAGCGTTATCTTTTTTGTTGTCAGCTTTATCTCCTGCTCCTATTCTAACTTTTATCCCATTGTCTGACTGAATCCCTTGAAACACTCTGTTTTTCTTTTCATTGTCAGTCAACCAATTATCTGCGTAAACTAAAAATACATCTGCATTATTCAATGACATCACTTCCCGCCCTTCCAGTTTGACAGTAATCTTCCTCACAATTGCTCTTCCTACATTATAAGCCAAAGTCCTATTTTCATCTGAGCCAGATTCTAATTCTAATTTGAATGATAGTCTTACAGTGCCTGGTACAATAACATCGTTCTTACCTAGATTAGGAAACCTAACAGTAAGTATTTCATTCTGATCAATAGTAGAAGGATTATTTGTAACTATAACTGTTTGCCTTATTCCTTTTACCCCGAGAGGTTCTTTCAGCCTTCTGTAAGGATCAAGAACAGAACCGAACGATTGTGCCATCTTTTTTTATTTTCAAAATAAAAAATAAGTTACAAATGGCAGAAGGTGGATTTGAAGATTTATTTGAGCCAGCGGACGACATGAGCGAAGCAATCCCTTTGGTTCCCTACCATCATTCACTGCATTATGAGGTGGCACGACATGAACTTCTGGAAGGTAAAGTTAGAGATTTCTACAAAAGTTTAGGAGAAGAACCTGATGTTTTAGATCCAAACCAGTTCAAAATGGAAGCAAATCATTTATATACAACTAACGATAAAGGAGAAAAAGTCCAACTTACATATAAATCTAATCCTGCTAAGTTTCTATCAAAAGTTTCACTAAAACAAAAACTTACTGCTAATCGACTTAGGCAATTAGATATTGTGCCTAGCACACGGTCATCATCTTCCCATGTTGTTTCCTTACTTCAACAAGCAGAACTAGGACTACCAACTGCTACTCAAATAGAATCTGTTCCATTGCAAGATCTTAATAAACTTGCAGATGAGGCTGATCAACTTATACAAGAGATAGAGACTTCTTTTTCTGAGGAAACTTCATTGAAGACTCCACATGAACTATTACCTATGAGAGAAATAGAAGCCCTTAATCAATCACTACAAACCATCAGAGGTGAAATAGCAAATAATCTGTCAAAACTAGGTCAGCTGGATGAAGATATAAACAAAGAGAAACAAAAACTTGCTGATGCTGATGATTTGAACCTAGAACAAGAAGTAAAAAACAGAATTTCTAAGCGTTTAAAAGATTTGCAGGAGGAGAAAGCCATAAGGTTAGAAGTTCTAAGTAACAATAGAGAACAACTGAGAACACAGGTCAGCAGAATAAAAAATACAATTCAAAGAATCCTTTACGAAGACACAACTCTTGCTGAAAGAATTAGAACGCTTTTCAGAGAGCAGGGAATCACAATAGCTAGTATACTAACTGCGTTAGGATTTGCAATAAGCACATTAGTGTTAACACTCACAGGTGGCACTGTCACACCTCCACCTCCACCTTCACCTTCACCTCCATCTGATCCGGGATGGGTAAAGAAACAACTCAAACACATTGCAGAACTATTAAAGAAACTAGCAGCAAAAGCTTTGGATGCACTTCCAGGAATCATTGGTTCAATTGTTAGCTGGCTGTTATCTTTTGCAGGTAAAGTTGTTGGTTTCATGGCTGAACATCTCTGGACTCTAATAGTTTTAATTGCAGGTGTTCTGCTAACGAGAATAAAGCAAAAGTAAGCCTACACCCACTCCACCAATTACTAGAGCAGTCTTCTGCGATTCATGATCATCACTAATACTAACAGCTTGATCATCACTAGTGACAGAATGATCTTCACCTGCAGCGTGATCTTCACTTGTCACGCTTTGTTTCTGTTCATTGTGATATGGCTGTAACATCGTTCTGATTTCTGAATTCAGTTCTTCACCCTTTCCAAGCGGCTGGGTGTCACTAGCAATAATGATTTCATTGTTATAATTTGTTATTGTTCCAATCTGCAGCTGGAGATCAGAAGGTAACATGTAAAGGCCGTTACCAACAGCAAAGTCAACTTTTGATCTTGCATAACGGAGAGAGTCTTGATACCTTTTGATGCTGGAAGGCAGATCAACTGCAGAGTTTATGACATCTTCTAAATTTGATAACAACTGTTTCTGTGCACCAAACCCTGTGCTTGTTCTCATTATGTTTGATCGTGTCTGTGCCTGCGAGCCTAGCAAGCACCACGCATATGTTCGGATAGATTCATTGATCCTTTCAACACCTGATCCAGTGAAACCTTTGCCGGTGTCTAATATAAAAGTAGTCCATGCATTGTGGTGCTCTTGTTCTATTGATCCTAACTGTACCTGCACATTTGAAGAAAAAGATGTATGACCTGGCCAGTAATCAAAATTATACCTCCTGTGGACACCCCATAAATATAGTGTTCCCATGCCATGGTTTTTGTCTTGCTTTTGCCTAAAGTCGGTCTTAAAATCTATATTGAATTCATTGCAGAGACGCTCATACACTTTCATGTTTATCCTATTGTTGAATGGGTTCCAGCTCTTTTCATGCGGCATTGGTGCCTGAAGTTCAGACAAGATTCTCCTGCACTGATAGTAAACGTGAAATGTGTACACACACTTTGTCAGTAAGTTTGAATTATTCATGTGGTCTGCATAGGACACTCCACATCCTGTGGTTGCACAGAATATTGCAAAGTTTAACTGATTCTGATAGAACTGAATTGGGTGAGAGTTCCACATCTTTGGAACACTATCATTTTTGATTGGGGGATTTAGGTAAGAATGGAATGGGTCAGGCACTTTAACGCGAATGGATTCTGTTTCTGTTACAGCAAAGTCCAACTCATGGAAAGAAATAGTCTTTGGATTGTAATATGGTCCAGTTTTGTATTTAACGTCTTTGTTGAATTTATACTGAATCATTTTTGTTGTTGAATAAAAAATGTTTATCACACTAACAAATGTGAAGACTGGTGTGCCAGTTAAACTTGCAACCCCTATCAACAATCAAAATGGAGGAATGAAAGTTGCACTGCATGAAATTATGTACAAGGTTACTTGGTATAATATCAGTAAAAAAAAGGCTAACAACTGGGTTAGAATTAATGGTAAAACACATTCTGTAGAAGATGGTTACTATGACTTCTGCACTTTAGAGAAAGAATTGTTTGCTCCAGTAGGTATTACAGCGAGTTTAAATCATGCAAGTCTCATTGCTACTCTTACTATGCCCAAAACTAGAGAAGTAAACGTTGAGTTTCCAACCAAACTCCTTGATATGCTTGGAATTACAAAAATATACAAGGGAACACGTCCCATTGACATGGATGTTAACAGTGTACTGTTTGTTCACATGAGAGAGCTTAACACATCCTATAATCTGTTTAATGATCAGCGTTCTGATCTGCTTAGGATTCTTCCACCGAGTGATGCCTCTTTTTGTAAAATGCACGTGCCAACATTTAAGACACTTCAGTTCAAGGACTTGGAGGAAGGGTGTCATGAATTCCTACACATTGATCTGAAAAATCAAAGTGGACAACCAGTTGATTGTTTGTTTAACATTACATTGGAAATAGTTCCATAAAATATTGAGTATTAAAATGTCGAGTGGACCTACAATAGCTTATCCTGTTGCATGTTCAACTATAGAGTTGAAAGATTTAGCAGACGCTATCGACTTTGAGAGCAATGCTGAAGTTGGTGCAGTGTATGCATTCGAGTTTACAGACACCGGTTATTACAAGAGAAAGGAAATCGACGATGAAAAGAAACCAAGATTCCTCAAACTAGGTCAAATCCGTGATGTTAATGTACCTGATCCAATTGTCGATGACACATTCTACATGTGGAAACATCAGAATAAAAAATGGGTACTTAGTCCTGTTATGAAAAAGATTGACTGGGAAATGAAGTTTGAATTTGTGAGTCCATACACTCTTGTTGGAAAAGACGACACATTCCGTAAGTCAATCAATGCTGGACCACTAATTGTTAGCCTTGCTCCTGCGATTAACAGCAGGGGAGAAGTTGCAGTTAAACCTTTCCATAAGAACAACTATCTCATTCACAGAAAACAAAGTGTTGAAAAGGACGCTGACACCATTGTCGATTTTATACCCAAGCTTCCAATAGGGCAGAATGCAACTATGATATTTGATATAGTTGTCAGGAAAAGGGAAGAAACCACAAACACTGTTCTAATGAGAGGAATAAATCTCAACTGGAGACCATTAAATGTTGAAGAAGTCAGAGTATTTATTGCTGTTCAAAAGGATTCTAACACAATAAAAAAACAGACGTCAAACCAAAATGTTGTTGTTAACGCAGATGTAAATAATTTAACAGAAATAAGAAGTATTAATCTTACTTATCTTGATTTGATTGCTTTCTACTATACAGATAAGGTGTTAAGCAATGAACAGCTTCAAAGCTTAGCAGAAACACTGGCCAGTGAGAATTAAGATAAATATTTTATATTTTGCATTAAAAAGATGACTAGCAGTGTGAAGCTTTATCCTAATATTGATGAAAGTGCAGCAGAAAGTCAACAATTCAGACTGGCACACATTAGTAATATACAAAAACAACTAGAAGATGAATTAGAAAAATATTCTCGCGCTAGACGTAAGTACTCAACAACTTACAACAGCCTTTCTAATGCCAGCACTGGTTCTACTATCCTTGCATCAGCTGCAGGTGTAACGGGAACAATTCTGTTAGCTACCGGAGTAGGGACTCCAGTTTCTCTAATCCTAGGTGGTGTCGCAGCAGCAGTTGGTGGTTTATCATTTATAGCATCAGCTATAATGAAAAAAATTGTGAAAAAGCTTAAAAAACACGAATCCATTTCCACTCTTGCATCATCAAAATTGTCTAGCCTAAAACTGTCTATCAGTAAAGCACTTGAAGATTCAAAAGTTTCTGACGAAGAATTCAAACAGATACAAACAGACTTTGATGACTACAAAAGTAAGAAAGCAAGTATTCAAACAAAAACACGAGCTGAATATAACAAGCCAATCGATATAGAAGATCTGAAAAAGCAGTTTTTAAAAAAGGGGATTCAAATAGGACGGGAAGAAAAAGTAAAAATAGAATCACTTGTAAAGAGTTAACTATTCGTTTAGACAGTCACATTGCATGTATCAGATATAATTCTAACAGTGAAAGAACATATGAAGTAAAGTTTGTAAATGAGAGAGCGTATTGAGCTTAAGAATGTTGTATAAGAGAAAGGGAGAATGTACGTTCTGGGTTACTGATTCCGACAGACCCGGCATTGGTTCAAAACAACCTTACTTTACTGTATTTTTTTTTTGTATGGATTTATGCAGTATTTTTCTGATTTTGTCGCATGTTTCATTTTAGTAAAAGTTTAGTCCAGAAGCCTATTTTGCGTTAATATTTAGGGTCTGTCGGAATCGGTGAGCCAGAACGTACATTCCCCCTTTCTCTGTTCTTGTGAAAAAAGAGTATCTGTACACTGGTGTTTTAGTACACTCCACAGTAAAGCACTGGTTGTTATTTCTTGTGATATTTGTGACTGTGGCTGATGATGTAAAGTCTTTGTTCACTCGTTGTTTCACTTGTCTTTTTGATTTTTGTTGCTGGAGAAATTTCTCAGGGGGTACTGCGGGGACCAGTGGCCGAGGTCTTGTCGGGTACGTAGCGGCTTTACGCATATGCGCAGAGCCTACGGACACCGTAAGATGAAAACGTGGTGGTCATGACGCGAGCGTAGCAAAACTTGCGCCGCTACGTTCACCGTAAAGTTACGACAGCTCCCCCCCTGTCGTAAACCTTTGCGCAGCACGCGTATGGCGAAAAAACATGGCGGGCAGCACGTTATTTTTCGGATGCTTTTTCGGCGAAACTTCAGCCGTCAACGGACGTTGCTGAACAGATCCTCATTGCTTTGCTTTTTTTTTCTAGCAAGGTGTGGATTTCAACTTCACTAAAATGTCCGCCGCGGTGCATTGGAGCTCCAGCTTCGACAACGTGATAAAGAACAAAACGAATACTTATATTACGTAATCAAACACAACAGCATGACGTAAACGGTAAAGTACACAAAAAGAAAGAATTATCCGTATCGCCGAGACTAATAGACTTCCTTGAGGCTTTTGACGTCACTAGTTAGACAAGACTTCACGGGATATACCCCTTCACTAAAAATAGTACAACTTTGCGCACAGCGTTAGCTCCTTACGTATTTCGTTACTCCGCAAACGACTAAGCAAGCGTCGTGACCACCAAGTTACGCATTTGCGGAGCTACGGAATACGTAGGCTTTACGTGTTCGTAACTCCGTGCGTAACCTAACTTATTTGCGCTACCGACAAGACCTCGGCCACTGCCCTCTGACCACTTTGCAAAGAAATGCGAGTCTCTGTTGTTTCCGGCGTTCCTGGAGTGGGGGAAGCTGTAGTCTGCTGAGCATCTCTGAGACACATCCTGGGTTTCGGTTCCTGTAGTTTTGGGTAATAAATCTGGCTGCTCGTCTCTGTACATTTTCCAGGCTGTCTATATCGCCTTGTTTGTACGGATCCCAGACGAGACAGCTGTACTCCAGGGTTGAGCGGATGAGGGACACATAGGCAGTACGTCTACAGCTTTGGGGGCAGGAGCGGAGGTTTCTTCTAAGTAGGCCGAGGGTGGAATTGGCCTTTTTGACGATTTTGTTAATGTGTTAATTTGTTACTCTAGTCCCCAGGCTATATCCACGTCACTGACGTCATCGTTGCACGGGAAGCCTCGCGTTGGCACTCTCATCAAGCGCCATTTTTTTTCAACACGAAACAATCAACTCTTGAACTTGAACTTGAACTTGAACTTGCGATGTTTAAGGCCTTAGGCCTGTTCATCGATCCTGTCGAATGGTACTCCAATAATACTTTTTTGGTGGCATGCGCGGGCGGTTATTGGTAGCACGTTGGCGAGAATTTCTCTGGTCTGTCTGCCCAGAAATTGTCCAGCCTTCCTTTGAAACTGTTCACTGATGGTGCTGTCACAACTGTTTCTGGCAGACTGTTCCAGTGAGGGATCACCCTTTCTGCGAAGAAGCAGCTCCAAACGTTCAGCCTACAAAATGATTTATACAACTTGAGGCTGTTTCCTCGAGTGTCTTTGGTTTCGGCCAGCTGGAAATTCGGGTTGCTTGTGTCGTAGATCCCATGCATGTACTTGTAGAGGTCGATCATGTCACCTCGGAGACGTCTGTGTTCGAGACTGGGTAGTTTGAGTATGGCTAGTCGTTCTGGGTAAGTTTTCTCACTGAGAGCCGATATCAGTTTGGTCGCCCTTCTCTGCACGTCCTCTATTTCCTTGCACAGCAGTTTCTGCTGTGGTTGCCATACTGAATGTCCATATTCAAGGGTTGGCCTGGCAAGACTCTCGTAGAGTTGTACAAACACCTCCCTATCCAGATGCTCAAACGATCTCCTGATGATGCCTATGGTTTTGTTTGCCTTCGCAGTTGCTTGTGCAACATGTCCCTTGAAACTCAGGCGATTGTCTACAAGTACACCAAGGTCTTTCTCCGTTTCGCTTTCTTCTAGAGTGATTAAACCTCCTCACCACTTTCGGATCTCCCTTTCATGTGATAGCTGGTCTCTGTATGTTGTTTGCCTAGCTTAAGGACACTACACTTCTTTGGGTGGAACTTGAGGAGCCAGTTGTCAGACCACTCTTGTAGATTGTCCAGATCTTCCTGCATGACAACAGGTCCTGAGGGCACAGTACATGTATATAGCTTGGTGTCGTCAGCAAACAGCTTCACAGAGCTGGTGACTTGGCTAGGCAAGTCGTTTATATACAGAGTGAATAGCAGAGGGCCCAATACATTTCCCTGGGGGATTCCACGGGTGACTGGCGCTTTGTCTGAATGTGTACCGTTCACAACCACTTGCTGATGCCTGTCCGCTAGAAAGTTGCGTATCCAGTTAAGGACGTTACTCTTTTGACAACCTGCAAATTAAACTGAAAGCCTTACAGGAGTGCACTCATGTGAAACTTTCAAAAAGTTCGTCGAGATCGATAGCAGTCATCAGGAGTATCGCACAAAATATAGATTTCTATTTTTCCCATGACGGACATGATGTTTCCGTAGCTCAGACGGTTAGTACCAAACAGTCCATGAGACCTCCAGTTCAAACCTGGCCTCTAACATAGAGGGGGAATCGAGACGAGGGTCGTGGTGGATGTGTCGTGTGTGTGTGTGTAGAGCGATTCAGAGTAACTATCGGACCGATCTTTATGAAATTTGACAGAGTTCCTGGGTATGATATCCCCAGACTTTTTAAAAAAAATTTTGATAAATGTCTTTGATGACGTCATATCTTTTTTTTCTCATCATTTTCTGATTCCAAAAACATATAAATATGCTATATTCGGATAAAAAAAAAGCTCTGAAAATTAAAAATATAAAAATTATGATTAACCCTTTTGCTGCCAATCAAAACTTGCGTAAGTGCATTCCTGACTGCCAGGGAATATTGGAGTTCGGGGTGTAATAATTCACAAAAAATTCTAGTTCCAAACTGGCAGTAGGTAGGTAAGTAAAACCTATGTTATTTATAAGGGAAATTGAACCAAGAATCTGTTTTTAGTGTATAATCATGGAAATAATAATTAGTTTGGCTTATACTGATGTTTAAATATGAACTTTTGAAAAATCAGTTCGGCACATCTTCCGATGCCTGTGGATCAAACACAGGTGGCTGTTTTGCTCGCTCCAAGAAAGGATTATTATCACTATCATCTACCTGTTTCCAAGGAATCGTCCGAAAGAAGATCTCCCCCTTCCCCTGTCAGTTTCCATAATCATTTGCACCCCCTGTAGCGTCAGTCCGGCTTTGTTTTTCCCTACTAGGGCCCGGTCGACTGTCACCGTTAGCCATTTTGACGAGTCGAGATTTCTCTCCCCTATCCTGTCGCCAAGGCCGAAAATAGCCTTCAGACGCAAAACCGCGTCACCATTTATGTTTATTCATGAGAATGAGGTATTTGGCTGCTATTTTTGTGTCAGCAGTGACATCGCACTTCTGGAAAATCCCGGCCCGTCTTAAGGCGCTGCGGCTGCACAAGCGCATGACGGGTATACCCGTCCTAAGGCAGTCAAGTGGTTAAAATAAAATTTCCGAAATCGATTTAAAATCATCTTATTCCTTGTCGGTTCCTGATTCCAAAAACATATATATATATGATATGTTTGGATTAAAAACATGCTCAGAAAGTTAAAACCAAGAGAGGTACAGAAAAGCGTGCTATGCAGCACAGCGCAACCACTACCGCGCTAAACAGGCTCATTAATTTCACTGCTTTTTGCACGAGTGGCGGACTACGGTCATTGCAGACCTGTTTACCCTTACGATTTTGGCGTAATTTATTACGATTTTCTGCAAAAAATACGCCATTCCGCTATCCGTGTTGAGACTACGATTTTCATAAATTAAAAAAATGTAAAAAAAAAAAAAAATGACATTGTGAAAAAATGCAGTGCGTTCAGTTTCATTCTGTGAGTTCCACAGCTTGACTAAATGTAGTAATTTCGACTTACGCGACTTGTCAGTTTTTATTAAAATGAATTTGTTGACTTAATCCCCCCCCTTAACTTTCCTTTCTTTTATTTTTCTCTACTCTTCTTGTCTCCAAAGCATTTCGTTGATAGAGCTGAGATTGCAACAAAAATGCACTCCTGCAATTTTCACCGGTCACAACCGTAGGACGGCAGCCGGCTTTGTTTATATTTTATCACATAAACTTCCCTCTCCTCCCCTTCAAAGTGCAGCTGGTCGAACTGTGGACCCTGTATTCAACTCATGGAGTCTAACTCGTTATTGAAAAATAAAAGGGAATTTTGACTTTTACAATTTGACAGCTGAAGTCAGTGAACTAAAGTGCCCAGCCGAAAGCAGAAAAATATCAGGCGAGAGTAGCGTCCCTCGAGTATGATGACGTCTGTGACGTGGATATAGCATCGAGTCTAGAGACACGGACCAGTGGATATAGCCACACCCTAAGAATATGGAGTCCTGGAATATGGACTAATGGAGCCACATTAGTTAGTCTCCCTGTTTTTATGCCAGAGCTTTTTGACATCTACTCATCATTCATCCGAACAATTGTTATGTATTGGGGTGCACAGTGCAGATGTAACCTTTTGTTGTAGCGAATCAGTAGTTCCGGTTGCAAACAATTGAACAATTTTGCTTCACCGCCTCTTATCGTCTACCACCCACTTAGTCACAGTTGTTGCTCCATTTGCTTTCTTGTTCATGCAGCCATGCGAGGGAGGGGTAAGGGCGACCAGTCCCTTATCATATTCAAAGAGAATATTGCCAGTTTTTCGTCGCAGGCTAGCCCGGGGTCTTACGTCTCACAGGAGAGAAATGTGTTGCAAGGATGTTTTCTTTGACAATTACAATTTATTTTATGTTATGAGGGTGACAGAATAAGCATATAATTAAGTATACTTTTTTTCATCTGGCCCTCATCTTAAAGAGGGACTAATCTACTAACTACTGAAAAAATTACAAGAATACATAGTTAGTGAAAGAATAAAAATGTATGTTTCAGGGTGGAGGGACTGTCAAAGTTCTAATGAGATCAGGTCAGACAGTAAAATTGCCATGGCTCATACTTGACCTCGTGTTCATCTGCACAAAAAAGTCACTGGGAGAGATGGATACGATAGATCTGCATTTGTAAAGTGGGTTTGTTACCAGAGTTGGAAAAGATCTCTCGTGTGGTTTTCCATAACAGGTTGAAACCGTGACTTGAGACTGAAATGGAGTGATCTTTGCATGTTCGATTGTACAAACATTTAAACGTGTAGATAGGAAGAAAAAAAAGTTTATCTAAAGTATACCTACTTTAATTTGTATTTACTTGAGTCCCAACTTCCTTCTCTTCATAAAGACTACTTGAATTGCACAACATGCTTCCCCTTTTATTCCAGGCCTCCGATTTAGTGTTAACTGTTATCTGGGTTCTTTTTACATTTTTTAAATGCAGGTCGGTTTTGTTGTCTTTTGCGCTTTGCGCTGTCATAAACTATCAGTGTCATTGCCACCAGGTATTCTAAACAAGGGAGTCATCTATATTAAAAAATAACCAAAACAAGCCTTCACGTTTTCACCAATATTTCGGCCTCGTGGCCTTCATCAGGGTGTTCTATAATTAGCTCGCACAATGTTTAAATATCCTTTGACGTTATGTATCGTATATATATATGATACTAGATGATTACCCGCTTCGCCGGGTACCGGCTTCACCGGGATGATCGCGAGACGGAGTATGAATATCCGGCTTTGCCGGGAAGAAGTAGAGCCGCCGGGTACCCGCGATTGACCCCACACGAAGGAAGGGGGATAAACGCGCAAAACACTGGAGAAGATAAGGAAGAGTAATACCCGGCAAAGCCGGGATGAAAGCATTGTGGACAGTGACCTTCTAAAAATAGTAACGGGAATATGGATTGAGCGTTGTGGACAGTGACCTTCTAAAAATAGTAACGGGAATATGGATTGACGCCACACGAAGGAAGGGAGATAAACGCAAAACACTGGAGAAGATAAGGAAGAGTTACTGGGAATGGATCTGGGAAGATGAACAGAAAAACCAAAATCGGTTCAGCGCTGCGCGCTGGGAGCACGTGTTGAAAATTCTCATCGACCAGGTTGTGTCCGGGGTCTACCTGAATATGCCCACCAAATTTGAAGCAGATCCATCGAGAACTTTGGCCGTGCATCGCGAACACACACACACACAGACACACACACACACACACAGACACAAGCCGTATATATATATATATATATATATATATAGATAGATATACTAGATGATTACCAGCTTCGCGTACGAAGCCGGGATGATCGCGAGACGGAGTATGAATACCCGGTTTCGCCGGGAAGAAGTAGAGCCGCCGGGTACCAGTGATTGACGCCACACGAAGGAAGGGAGATAAACGCTCAAAACACTGGAGAAGATAAGGAAGAGTAATACCCGGCTTCGCCGGGATGAAAGCTTTGGGGACAGTGACCTTCTAAAAATGGTAACGGGAATATGGATTGAGCGTTGTGGACAAATTTGAAGCAGATCCATCGAGAACTTTGGCCGTGCATCGCGAACACACACACAGACACAAGTCGTATGTATATATATAATATATATAGATACAGGCTTATACAGACAAAGTCCGTCTTCCAAAAAAATATGCTCACTATATTTAATCAGATCTTCCTAGGCTTTTACATAGAATAAAGACCGGCACGGTTGGCCTAGTGGTAAGGCGTCCGCCCCGTAATCGGGAGGTTGTGGGTTTGAACCTCCCGATTAGGAGGCCGACGTCTTACCACTGTGACCGCCAAGGAGACTTACCAATAATCTACATCCTTAACTGCATCCTGGAGCGCCAGTATTTTTGTAGGATAAGGAATGAATTTTGCAGATAATTTTCACTTGTGACTGTAATTGTACTAATTTTTGAAATTAATCCATAAAAACAATCTGCACAGCCTGCACCTTAGTTGTCAATTCTTGGCACCACTGAACGCCCTTTACCCTGATTTTGTTTTAAGTCTTGACTCAATTTTTTTGTTACAGTAACGCGTTGAACAGTGGGGGACCATCAACTTGATCAAGCCTCCAGCAGTCAACAGTCACTGAGTCAGGACCACCTGCAGAAACTTCTCACTGCAGCATGGAGGAAGGAGACACGGCAATTCTGTCTGACGTCAAGATAGAGATTGATGTTGCTGAACCTGAGACACCGCATTATTGGCAATTGACTGAACATCAGCCAAACGGTAAGGCTAATGATACAAACTAGACCCCTCCCCCTCCCCTTTCTCCCCCACGAGTGTACATGCCACATAGTCTGAATAAGGATAAACACACAGTTACATTTCTTGTGAAATTCCAAATGGGTTTTCCCCGAACCACATTATGTGGAGTTTGTAGTTCAAGTTATGTCATCATGTATTTGTTTGTTTCCAAAGATAATCCCAGAAAGGTTCTGTGATAATTGAGGATTACAGATTGAAGTCTCAAGAAAACTCTCAATACTTTCAGAGATATAGAGACAGACACTTATGGGAAGCATGCTGATGGTTAACACTATATGAATGGATCGTAATTCATAGCATCCCCTTTATTGATGTGCATTGTTTTCCTTTTTCAGTGCCAGTCAGGGAGGTTGTTGCCACAGTGAACACTGCTACCATGCAGACATTGAATGGACAAGCTGCATTCAACACTCACAGTGATACCTGGCTGAAACAAGAGATACAAATACCAGACACACAGACTGTAGTCAATGATCACAGTGATATTTGGCTGAAACAAGAGATACAGGCACCAGGAACACAGACTGCAGTCAACACTGCCAGTTATACCTGTCTGAAACAAGAGATACAGACACCAGAGACACAGACTGCAGTCAACACTCACAGTTATACCTGGCTGAAACAAGAGATACAGACACCAAAACAACAAAACGTATGTAAAGTAGATACATACAAAACATGCGAAACCGTTTCAGTTCCGATGTCAGAGGCCACATCCCTGTGTTTAGGTGACAAAGAACAGCAGGTTGAAATCACATGCACTGGTGAGAAACCATGTGGATGTATCCAGTGTGAGACAATGTTTATACGACCTTTGGAACAACACATGTCAAAACACACAGAAGAACAAGCACAGGGAGTAAAGAAAAACATGTTGAGACCTCATACAGGAAAGGAACAGTTTGCATGTGCAGAGTGTAACATGCATACGAGTGTGAAAAAGTATGCATGTTCAAAGTGTGGTGCTTGGTTCAAACAGTCTTGTGATTTGAAGCAGCACATGTTGTCACATACAAAAGAGAGAAAGCATGCATGCCCAAAGTGTTGTGCCAGGTTTGTAAGATTAGGTCATTTGAAGCGACACATGTTAACACATACAGAAGAAAAAAAGCATGCATGTCCAGAATGTGGTGCTAGGTTCACACGGGCTTGGAATGTGAAGATACACATGTTAACACATACAGGAGAGAAAAAGCATGTGTGCACAGAATGTAGTGCTAGGTTTACACATGCTGGGAGTGTGAAGATACACATGTTGACACATACAGGAGAGAAAAAGCATGTATGCCCAAAGTGTGGTGCCAGGTTTGTAAGATTAGGTCATTTGAAGCGACACATGTTAACACATACAGAAGAGAAAAAGCATGCATGTCCAGAATGTGGTGCTAGGTTCAAACAGGCTTGGAGTGTGAAGATACACATGTTAGCACATACAGGAGAGAAAAAGCTTGTGTGCACAGTATGTTGTGCTAGGTTTACACATGCCTGGAGTGTGAAGAAACACATGTTGACACATACAGGAGAGAATAAGCATGCATGCAGAGAGTGTGGTGCAAGGTTTAAACAGCCTAGTGAATTGAAGCAACACATGTTAATACACACAGAGATAAAGCAGTTTACCTGTGCTGAGTGTGATGCTAGGTTCTCGCGTTTGTTTCTCTTGAAGAGACACACGTTGACGCATACAGGAGAGAAAAGGCATGTGTGCACAGAGTGTGGTGCCAGGTTTTTAGGTTCTGGTGATTTGAAGAAACACATGGTGATACATACAGGAGAGAAAAAGCATGAGTGCAAAGAATGTGGTGCTAGGTTCACACAGGCTGGGAGTGTGAAGCAACACATGGCAATACACACAGGAATAAAGCAGTTTACCTGTGCTGAGTGTGATGCTAGGTTCTCGCGTTTGTTTCTCTTGAAGAGACACGCGTTGACACATACAGGAGAGAAAAGGCATGTGTGCACAGAGTGTGGTGCCAGGTTCTCATTGTCTTGTAATTTAAAGCAACACATGTTAATTCATACAGGTGCAAAAAAGCATGCATGCACAGAGTGTGGTTCTAAGTTCAACCAATCAGGTAATTTGAAGCGACACATGTTAACACATACAGGAGAGAAAAAGCATGCATGCAGAGAGTGGTGCAAGGTTTAAACAGCCGAGTGAATTGAAGCAACACACGTTGACACATACAGGAGAGAAAAAGGATGGGTTGAAGAGACACATGTTGACACATAGAGGAGAGAAAAAGCATGTGTGCACAGCATGTGATGCCAGGTTCTTGCGGTCTGGTAATTTGAAGAGACACATGTTGACACATACAGGAGAGAAATAGCATGTATGCACATAATTTGGTGTTAGGTTCAAATAGTCAGGGAGTATGAAGCAACACAAGTTAATTAATAAAATTAAAAGAGAAAACAAAAAAGCTTTAGTGTGATTAACCGACATTCAATGAACTCATGTACTAAAATACGTCCAGTTCTCGATCAACTCCTTTATTACCATGGGTGCAAAGATAGTCGGAGAGGGCGAGGTTAGGGAAAGAGAGACAGAGATAAAGAGAGAGAGGGGAGACAGATAAAGAGAGAGAGAGAGAGGCACGCACACAGACTGACAGACCGAAAGACAGAGAAAAGTCACGAAGATAGCTATCATGACAAGACAAGCAACTGCCACAACATCAAACACTAAAACTTACTTGTCGGCAAAACATAACGTTCATGGTCTTGGCCTTTTCCCCTTGACTGTGACCCTCCAACCCGCTTGGCCATCTCTTGCCAGTAGCAGGGCTAAAACCGTTCCGGTTCTCGTCGGAAATCCGATTTTTGAAAACTTTTAAAACCGGAAAATTCGGTTTCTTGAGGGAATTTTTGTTTGTTTGGATGGTTGATTGGGGCAAAATGTGTATTTTATAATTTATTAACATACATTTTGTACCAGGAGAGGCTGTTCTTTGCCTCTACAAGATAAAAAAAAAAGGGAATTCAGTATGCGACACATGATGACACAATGTGTACAGTTACTTTTTACCTTGCGTCTGCTACAATAGCAGACGACTCAGTTTATTCTGTGTTAACCCGGATGTATTCGGGGGTTGGGTATTGCAAAGGATGTTGGGTAGTGCTGATTCTGCCTCTTGGAGAACCAGCAGTCTTTTCATCACCGGTGTCAGATTTTCATGCTTGTGATTTTTTAATGTTTTATTTCTAAATCAGGGGTAACTTTATTGATCAAACATTTGTATTTCTATTGGGTTGTTATTAATGTTAATCTGGTTTGAGTTCTGGTTGTATACGATTTGATTTTGGTTTAAAGATAAACAATTTTGCATTTTTGGTGGGTAAGCAGGAGACCTCATTTATTTTTGCAATTTTAGTAAATAAAAATGTGAACACCTCTCGTGTCATATTGTGTAAATCGTTATAATGGTTAAAACCTAAAGTTGTCTCACCCCTACCTTTAGACAGCTTTGCTGAAACAATTACTTCAAGTCTTAGCAGGTTTACACCTGTCTCAGACGTTATTAAATTATGTGCTTGGTGTCCGTTCTGTCAAAGTCATCTGTTTTAGGCGGAAAGACGTTCCTGTTACAGGGGAAATCATTCTGGTTGACTGTTGTCGATTTTTCATTCAGAGAAGGGTCAGGCCGGAATTACCGTTACTAGCAGACCAATGCCAAGTCTAAAAAAACATAGAAGAATATTTACGCGGTCACAAGTCAACAACGTCATCAAGTAAAGCCTGCTGTTTTAGTTCTTTGAAGTGGATTGGGGGCAACATGGTGGTTTTGCAAGGGTGCCGGTACTAAGAAAAAAAGACTCAGATGTTGTGGTGGTTCAGCCATAGGGCTTGCATTTTGATGACCACAAACGTTTTATATGATGAGGACAAAATGGTAATGTTGAACTTCAGCGTAGTAAATTCATAGCTCATAATTCAGCGGCATTTAAGTCTCCATATCTGCAGAAACTGCACTTGTAAGCATAAGTCAGTTTAGATATAGATGCCTTTGAAGTCACGGAATGAACTGTACAAGTGCATTTATTTGACACTAGATGATATGACACGTGTTGAACATCATTTTTCATCGACCAGATTGTGTCCGGGGTCTACCTGAATATGCCCACCAAATTTGAAGCAGATCCATCGAGAACTTTGGCCGTGCATAGCGCAAACACACAGACAGACACACACAAGCCGCGTATAGATACTAGATGAATACCCGCTTCGCCGGGTAGTCGGCTTCGCCGGGAAGAAGTAGAGCCGAATACCCGGCTTCGCCGGTACCCGGCTTTGCCGGGTGAGTGGCGCACCGTACGCCGGGTACCCGGCAAAGCCGGGTGAGTGGCGCACCGTGCGCGATTGACGCCACACGAATGAAAACTTCTAAAAATAGTAACGGGAATATGGATTGAGCGTTGTGGACGGTGTCCTTCTAAAAATAGTAACGGGAATATGGATGGAAGGGAGATAAACGCAAAACACTGGAGAAGATAAGGAAGAGTTACTGGGAATGGATCTGGGAAGATGATCAGAAAACCAAAATCGGTTCAGTGCTGCGCGCTGAGAGCACGTGTTGAAAATTCTCATCCACCAGGTTGTGTCCGGGGTCTACCTGAATATGCCCACCAAATTTGAAGCAGATCCATCGAGAACTTGGGCCGTGCATCGCGAACACACACACACACACACACACACACACACACACACACACACACACACACACACACACACACACACACACACAGACACAAGTCGTATATATATATATATAGATACTAGAGGAATACCCGGCTTCGCCGGGTGAATCGTGAGACAGAGACAAACAGCGTGGCGGTTCGCCGTCTTAGAGCACGTGTTGAACATTTTCATCCACCAGTTTGTGCCCACACAAAGGAAGGCAAGAACATACAGAGAGACAAAAGCCGCCAGACCCCATCACAAACAGAACTCTATAATCCACAGGTGTTGCCTGGCGAGCTAGCTATGAATAGCTCACAACTTCTAAGGCGAACAACTCTGCAGAGTCTGCTGTGAAGGGCGACGGTACGTAGTCTCCCTGTCACACTCGACCCCCTTTGAATGAACTTTGTCCCCAAAGTTCCGAGCCATGGACCCGGCAAGCTTAGGTCCCTCCCAGGTTGGTGGAATGGGAAGAGCACGAAAATGATTCAGTGGCCTGAACATTTCATGTCGAGTCCCATCCCTGTCGACGACGCCAAATGTAACCGAGTGCCGAAACACCACAATCACCTTAGAAGGCGAAGTCCACTCAAACGGGATTGAGAATTTTAGAGTTTATTTGTAATCCCTATAATAACTGTTATGGCTTCTCAAAGGAAGGCCAGAACATATAGAGAGACAAAAGCCGCCAGACCCCATCACAAACAGAACTCTACAATCCACAGGTGTTGCCTACACACACACACACCACCACCAACACACACACACACACACACACACACACACACACACACACATTTTCTTTCTTTCTTTATTTGGTGTTTAACGTCGTTTTCAACCACGAAGGTTATATCGCGACGGGGAAAGGGGTGAGATGGGATAGAGCCACTTGTCAATTGTTTCTTGTTCACAAAAGTACTAATCAAAAAATTGCTCCAGGGGCTTGCAACGTAGTACAATATATTACCTTACTGGGAGAATGCAAGTTTCCAGTACAAAGGACTTAACATTTCTTACATACTGCTTGACTAAAATCTTTAACAAGAAAAATGTTCATTCAAAATGAACAGCGTCGATGCAATGTCCACCAAAGATTTATTTTGGGAAGTGTTAAAAGGTTAGGGTCAAAAGTCAATGAATTGCATGTTGTGCTGGATATATAAATTGTTTATTTCAGTCAATGCTTGCTATGAATTGATCAAACAGCCACAAGAAAAAACAAGTCGCGTAAGGCGAAATTACTACATTTAGTCAAGCTGTGGAACTCACAGAATGAAACTGAACGTAGTCCGCCGCTAGTGCAAAAGGCAGTGAAAGTGACGAGCCTGTTTGGCGCGGTAACGGTTTCGCTGTGCTTCATAGCACGCTTTACTGTACCTCTCTTCGTTTTAACTTTCTGAGCGTGTTTTTAATCCAAACATATCATATCTATATGTTTTTGGAATCAGGAACCGACAAGGAATAAGATGAAATAGTTTTTAAAACGATTTCGGAAATTTAATTTTGATCATAATTTTTATATTTTTAATTTTCAGAGCTTGTTTTTAATCCAAATATAACATATTTATATGTTTTTGGAATCCGAAAAGGATGAAGAATAAGATGAACGTAAATTTGGATCGTTTTATAATTTATTTATTTTTTTACAATTTTCAGATTTTTAATGACCAAAGTCATTAATTAGTTTTTAAGCCACCAAACTGAAATGCAATACGGAAGTCCGGCCTTCGTCGAAGATTGCTTGGCCAAAATTTCAATCAATTTGATTGAAAAATGAGGGTGTGACAGTGCAGCCTCAACTTGTACAAAAAAGCCGGATATGACGTCATAAAAGACGTTTATAAAAAAAAATTAAAAAAAAGTCCTGGAATATCATTCCCAGGAAGTCTCATGTCAAATTTCATAAAGATCGGTCCAGTAGTTTAGTCTGAATCGTTCTACACACACACACACACACACAGACAGACACACACACACACACACACACACACACACACACACACACACACACACACACACACACACACACACGCACATACACCAAGACCCTCGTCTCGATTCCCCCCTCTATGTTAAGACATTTAGTAAAAACTTTTTAATTAAAAAATAGAGCTTGTTTGAAACAGGTAGAAAGGAAGAGTTGATATTGCAATATCTGTACGTGGGAATGTGGTGAAAAAAAGTGCTAAAAGTAGTAAGTCGGCCTCAGATCCATTTCAAATATTTATTGCAGAAAAACAAAATACAAATTAAAAACAAAACCACAGAACCATTACCAGGTGTCATAGGAATGTTTGAAAACAATAGTTTTAATTTTACACTGTAAATACAGGAATCAGAATTAAACACCTCAAATTGGCACATGCATAATGAATCACCTGGAATTGCAACAGGGAGATACTGAAGTAATTGGAAACAAACACTTGAAATTGACAGAGAAACAATTGAAAATATATTACTGACATGAGCGTACAATATTTTAATGGACGTGCATTTTTAGCACGAATCATCCGCAGGAGGATTCACTAACAATTACATAGTGCCACAAAATGTGTACGGACATTTCACAACCGTGCATTATTAGCACAGAACACATACATGGGGGCGCACAAAACATTATTGTACCATGATGATGATCGGGATTGTTGAAGATCTTTTCTTGTGCAACTGATCCAACCGGCCGCATCTGAACAAACGACGTCGAAACGGCGCGAAACACGTCCTCTCGGTTGGTCTCGGATTGACTCGGCTCCTCTCGGTCTTTTTTTTTTGTGTGTCTTTTTTTCTTTTCCTTATGGTCGGAGTGGTATATTTATGTACATCTTAGATTAAAAAAAACACCCGAAAGCTGTGTTTAATCGTTTCGCGTAAATTGTACATTTTTTTTCAGCTTTGAAATTGTTTTGGCTTGGAGAGTCAGCGCGCTTTGGCTTGGAGACTAATTCTCCACAGGCACGTTCTTCCCAACCACAGATACCAGCGTCGTCCGCGACGCTGGAAAAACATTTGACTATATTCTATACAAGAAACACTTAACAAGGGTAAAAGGAGAAACAGAATCCGTTAGTCGCCTCTTACGACATGCTGGGGAGCATCGGGTAAATTCTTCCCCTAACCCGCGGGGGGACACACACACACTCACACACACACACACACACACACACACACACACACACACACACACACACACACACACAGAAGCCGTATATATCTATCTCTATATATATTAATATATAGAGATAGATGACAGTGGATTTTTCGATAAATAGATTCGACCTTTGCACTTTTACAGTGAGGACAACTTACGGGTACGTGCAAGGAAAGCGTTCTGGACAGTGCAGTGACCTTCTAAAAATAGTAACGGGAATATCTGAAGCTGCTTGGAAGGAAGGGAGATAAACGCGCAAAACACTGGAGAAGATAAGGAAGAGTTACTGGGAATGGATGTACAGAAAAAACAAAAAAAAACAAAATCGGTTCAGCGCTGCGCGCTGAGAGCACGTGTTGAAAATTTTCATCGACCAGATTGTGTCTTGGGTCTACCTGAATATGCCCACCAAATTTGAAGCAGATCCATCGAGAACTTTGGCCGTGCATGGTGAACACACAGACAGACAGACAGACAGACAGACAGACAGACACAAGCCGCATATAGATAGAAGATGCGTCAAAGAAGAAATTATATCCGGGTAAGCCGACAGGGGAGGCAACTCTGTCATGTAAGTGATGTCCCTTGGTTGACAACGTAAGTATTTTCACATCATTGTTGTAGATCAAACAACCAAATGAATTATGCTGAAGTTGGGAGCCCAATCTGTCAATAAATGTCAAGACAAATGTTCCTATGGTGAATGAGGATTACATGGAGTCTGAAGACAAACTCCCAAAAGCTTCAGAGATACTGAATTTTTGTGTGAATAATGGTGAAGGTTATTCCGACAGTGGTACGTCAGTACCTCTGTCTAACGACTTTCAAAATGTAACCGTAATTTGGTCGGTATATATGGAAGGGTTGTGATACAGAGTTTTGGCTTGTTATGTTCATGCCTATGATCCGGAATGACAGGGGTATTTTATTGATGCCGCCCGATAAGTAATCATGTTATTCTTTCCTTAAACGATTATGTTAATCCTTGTTAATAACTCACACATAGTTTCTGTTCTTGTTTAATCCTGCCTTGTAACTACCGTAGCCTACATTACCTTGTAAGCGCCCAGTATCGAGCAAACATCCAGCCCCTATTTTGGGTCAAAAACTGTGACATAAAACCAAAAGAGCATAACACCGTGACAGACATGACACGCGCGAAGCAATGGAAGTTAAGTTATAAGAAGAAACTGGATCACTGTAAACAAAAAATACAGGTAAATCATGATACAGGAATCCAACCATCTAAAAACATTATTTGATCACTAGGCAAATTCCTTTGAGTTATGCTTTTGATGAATTCTAGACCAAGTACAATCAAGGCCAAATCAAAACCTTACTACGCCCACTATGTTTTGTTATTTTGGGAAATATTACACACTGATGTTGTTCTTTGTTTGTTTCAGAGGTAACTTTGATTTTTATTGATCAAACATTTGGATTTTTGCCGGATTGGTTTGTTTATCTGGTTTTAGCTCTGCATGGTTGTGTATGCTTTGACATTGGTTTAACGATAAACGATTGTGTATATTTTGTTAGTAAACCAAAGACTTTAGTAAATAAAATTCGGAACACCAAACTCCTTGTGTTATGTTGTATTGTCACTGAGTGTGGATTAAGTGATAATAGTTTACAGTTAAAGTTTCCCTCCCCACCCATATCCTCGAACAAATTTGCTGAAACAATCACTACACATCTCAGCCGGTGTACAGTCCTCAGTGTTGAGAAGGACATCTTCTGCTTCATGCATTCGACACACACACACATACACACACACACACACACGTCAGGGCCGGACCAAATGAGTTGTAAGGGGGGGGGGGTTCCTCCTTTTTTGGGGGGGCAAATCAGCGAAGTGGCGAAGCCACAAGCGCGCGCGAACTAGGGGGGTCCGGGGGCATGCTCCCCCGGAAAATGTTTGAAAAACGGTTAAAATCTGTGCTGGCAATCTGGTGCATTCTGGGCCTTGTTTTGAGGGTTAAGAGCAGCATTGTTTTGGTGCTAAAACTAGTAAAAAAAAAAACCCCACTCAAAGCAAGGTACATGCTTTTTCCAGGGGTGGGGTTCTGGAACCCCTGGAACCCCCCCCCCCTGCAGGGCCGGACTAGGCGAAGAGGAGGGGGGGGGGGGTTGCCAGTGGTGGCCCAGGGGGATGTCCCCCCTGGCGGCAGGGGCGGATCAGTTCATGTTATGGGTGGGTTTTTTTTTAAGTATATTGTGAAGATATGGGTGTGAAGGCGCGAAGCGCCGAGCCAACGGCGCAAAGCGCCTAGCTTGCTAGGGGGGTCCGGGGGCATGCCCCCCCGGAAAATTTGGAAAAAAAGGATGCAAAATGGTGCAATCTGGTGCATTCTGAGGATGATCATTACCAGTTTCAGGCAGCAGATTTTTTCACTGATTAACACCCCAAAAATTGAAACTCAATGTAAAATAAAGATATGCATACCTCATTCAATATTTTTATTTTTTGGCCGGGGGGGGGGGGGGGGTCCGGAAACCCTAGAACCCACCCACCCCCCCCCCCTCGTGGTGGGGGTCAGGGGGCGAATCCCCCTGAAGCTGACGGGTAGGTCATATTCTGAGATAGGAAAATGGTCGCTCCTTGCATGAAACGGCATAAAATAAGCAATAATTAAAAAAAATTTAAATAAGTAAGGTACATGTTTAGGCTAGGGGGGGGGGGGGGGGGGGTTGCGCAACCCCCATAACCCCCCCGGTAGTCCGGCCCTGCCCTGGGTCCGGCCCTGCACGTCAACCACTTACTGGGTGTCAGTGTTCACTGTTCAGAGTGTGTGTGAGTGTTTGTGTTTCACACTTCTGTCCTGTGTATCAAAGTGACCATATAAAGTCTATCTTTCACAAGTACTTTCTGAGGCAATATATTCGCGTCTATTCCTATTTTATTCGACAGTTGTAGACGAAAAGACGTTATTTTCTGTACATGCTTGAGTCTGTGGTCGCGCGAGGTCGCGCAGTCTTTAGTCAGACCCGTTACAGGGGAAATCACTCTGCATGGTTGAAGATTAGACTACTGCACCAACGAATACTACTATTACTAGTGAATTGAATTGAGAAATTTCCATTTTTCAAAGAGCAGGCTATCCGGAATTACCGGTATTAGCAGACAAAGGAGAAGATGAAGACAGAGTAAAGGATTCTCTGCGCACGTCGTACTCAAGGTAAAGCATGCTGTTTTTCGCTGAAAGCAAGTGGAGAGAATGAGAATGGAGGGGACAATGCAATTTGGTGGTTTTGCAAGAGTTCCGAGAAAGACTTGGGTGTTGTGGTGGTTGAGCTAGAGCCAGTAGAGGGCTTGGATTTTGATTCCTACATACGTGAGGGGACAATGCAATTTGGTGGTTTTGGTGGTTTTGCAAGAGTTCCGAGAAAGACTTGGGTGTTGTGGTGGTTGAGCTAGAGCCAGTAGAGGGCTTGGATTTTGATTCCTACATACGTGAAGTTATTGTAGAAGCATGTGGATTGTCTTGAAGGACTGACCACTTGACTTCTGTGGCTGGAAAACCGACGAGTCTGTGACGTGGCCCTCGAGACACCGACACGGCGACAGTAACATTACTAACACAGAATCTTCACTTTGATGAAGGCGGCAGTCTAAAGAAAGAAGAAGAAGAAGAACTTCACTCAAGAAGACTCTGTATGCTCATTCTCAGATCACTGTCCCACGGGGGAGTGAGGTACTTCATGAAAGGAATACAACCATCATTTTCCATCAAATCAACTATATATATATATCTCAGAAACTGAACCTTTTGTGTGTGCCATAATCAAATTAGCCCACAATTGAAACATACTGAATTTTAAATCATGATATTGGTATTTTTGAGAAGTAAAATAAATTAATTAACTGCAAGTGGCAACTGTTCTATATGTTACCAATGCCTTTGGTTTATTGTCTTAACAATTGAATGAACCACTTTTGAACATTTGCATTCTTCATGTCAAACCTTATAATACATGTCTGGTTGTTCGTTTCTGAGTTACGTCGGTGATGAACTTTTCATTAATGTTTCTCTTTTTTGGGGCAAAGTTTGCTTGATTTTGTCCAGCTTTTTTTCTTTCTGTTCCTGTTTTGGTGTTTGGCATTTTACCTAAGAAGAATCTGGTTGCAAAATCAGCTTCATTTAGTAAAGTTTGTGGGAAAAAGCATAACCGTTTCTTTGTTACAAAAGTGATGTTTCCATGTTACATCGGTGACCATTTTGCATTCTTTTGGGATAACTTTCTAACATTTTGTCTTAGAGCAACAAATCTTTCTATTGTGAAGGTTAAATGTCAATAAGACTGAATGAATGCCATGTATCAACATGTTCTGATCAGGATATCATTAATTAATTTTCATTTTTGTATTGAAATTTTGACGAATGCATGGAACTTTGAAAAAAACATTATTTTGTTGTTTGCATGTAGTCATTTCATATTGAACTCTATAATGGCTTGTGATTCAACAATAATAACTGAATAAAAGTCGTTTTCAGCCTTATCAATGCAGTTTTTTTGTCTTTTATTGTTTCCATGTTACACGGGTGATTTTGCACACATGGTCCAAATAATGCTCAATATATGGCAAACTAAAGGCAATGTTATATTTTTTCTTGTTTAAACTGAAAAGGTACACCCTGAGAAGTGTGTAAATAGTATTATCAAAGTTTTCTGGGAAGATTTTACTTTTGGTGATAATGTCACAAACAGAGGACGAGATTCTGAGACGCACCCATATATATGCTGAATCTCGTAGTGTGTCTCCTGGAATACATGTTTTCAAACCAAATTTGACTACTTTTTCTGGCAGCTTTTTCTTTGTTAATTTGTTTGACATTTTAGTTTGCTTAAAATTGGCTGATTAAAAGCCGCCATGTTGTGACATTCCTGTCTTGACGAAAAACAGACATTTATCTCCAGTAAACTTAGAGTGAAGAGTGCAAACAAAGTGTACAGGTGCAACAACATTATGACTCTTATGAGCATGTACTTTATGACCGCAACATCCGATTAAAAAAAAAGTGAGGATTTACGAAGGAGCGCAAGCACTAATCCCATGACATCATCAATACTTGTTTTGTTTGATGCTTACAGATTGACTAAATGTTTGTATCTCTTCACATGACTTGTTCTTCTTCTACAGATACTGAGATAGCCTTGAACAGTGGGGGACCATCACAGCCTTGAACAGTAAACAGGCAGGTACATGCAGAAAATTTTCACCGCAGCATGGAGGAAGAAGACACAACAATTCTGTCTGACGTCAAAATAGAGATTGATGTTGATGAGGAGATGCCTCAGTGTTGGCACATGACTGAACCACAGCCATACGGTAAGGCTAACAAAACACCTCAGACACTAAAAAGAAACAATGCAAAACCTATAAATTAAGCTCTACTGAAGTCTGAAGCCCTTTGCCTTGCTGAAGACTAGCCTTAATTGTCAAAATGACATCTTTCAGGTACATGTTAGTGTGAACAAACCGACACGGTTGGCCTAGTGGTAAGGCGTCCGCCCGGTGATCGGGAGGTCGTGGGTTCGAACCCCGGCCGGGTCATACCTAAGACTTTAAAATTGCCAATCTAGTGGCTGCTCCGCCTGGCGTCTGGCATTATGGGGTTAGTGCTAGGACTGGTTGGTCCGGTGTCAGAATAATGTGACTGGGTGAGACATGAAGCCTGTGCGTGCGCAATGCATGTTGGGAGGTAACCTTGACCTGGCGTTGTCATGTGACCGTCAAGGCTGTTCTATTTTTAGGGTTACTTCCCCCCTACCAGGATGGAGCGTAGTTTCAGCGTTCTAGCACTAAGCTGAAGTAAATTGATATGTGCATTGGGTAAGTATATTAATCAAATGAAAATTTATTATTAAAATTTTCAATTTAGGTGCGGACAGAATTCTTTACAATCAGAACGAACAACTAAGTACTAAGTTGGATACGCACGTGATGAAGTATGCGCTTATTATGATAATAATACGAGAATTTATAACGCGCACATATCTCCACAAGGCGACTCAAGACCCCTGTCTTTCAAAAATATATTCTCTGGAGTTTTTTATTTGTTGCAGCAATGATCACTGGCCTGCAATGATCGCTGACAACGTGTTTTGACCAAGGTTATGTGGGTTTGGCTTGAGATCACATAAGTTTAGGAAAATTCACGTGCTTTAAGCGATCACTGCCAGTGATTGGCAACCAATCAGCGGCGAATCTTGGCTCCGATGTGCATATTTTTAAAAAAGTAAATGGAAACATTTCGAGTGTAGTCACTGCATTACTTATGCATAGTTGTTTGTGACGATGGCAGGTTAGATCAATCTGCTAGATGCTTCGCCGAGAAACTTGATTCAGCAAAAGGTACTCTACCACAAAGCTTAAAAATTCTCAGGCGGAGTTATTTCCGGAAAACGTCTATCAGCGTTACCTTTATGGATGTGTCTTGCTATCTTTTTCAGTGCCGTTGGGGGAGTTTGCTTCCACAGTTAACACAGCTACCATGCCTAAAGTGCAGACATTGGACGGACAAACTGCGGTCAACAGGCACAGTGAAACCTGGCTGAAACAAGAGATACAGACGCCAGAAACGCAGACTGCAGTCAACACTCACAGTGACACCTGGCTGAAACAAGAGACACAGACACCAGAAACACAAAACGCGTGTGAAGTAGAAAATAGCGAAACACATGAAACAGTTCCAGTTCCAATGTCTGAGACCACACCCCTGTGTTTAGGTGACGAGAAGCAGCATGTGACAGTAACATGCACTGGTGAGAAACCATGTGGATGTACCCAGTGTGAGGCAATGTTCAACCAACCTTTGGAAGACATGTCAAAGCACACAGAAGAACAAGCATATGTAGTAAAGAAACACAAAAAGCATAATGGAAAGAATCAACTGTCATGTAGTGAGTATGATATGTATATAGTGGTGAAAAAGTTTCCATGTACTGAGTGTGATGCTATGTTCAAATACCATAGTGATTTGAAGCGACACATGTTTAAACATACAGGAGAGAAAAGGCATGTAGTGAAAAAGTATCCATGTACTGAGTGTGATGCTATGTTCAAATGGCCTAGTGATTTGAATCGACACATGTTAACTCATACAGGAGAGAAAAATCATGCATGCCTTAAGTGTGGTGCCAGGTTCTTGCGGTTTCATGATGTGAAGCAACACATGTTGACACATACAGACGAGAAAAATCATGCATGCACAGAGTGCGGTGCTAGGTTCTCACTGTCTGGTAATTTAACGAAACACATGTTAGTTCATACAGGAGAGAAAAAGTATGTGTGCACAGAGTGTGATGCTAGGTTCACACAGTTGGGTCATTTGAAGCAACACAAGTGGACTCATACTGAGATGAAACAGTATGAATGTGCAGAGTGTGATGCTAAGTTCACACAGTCTGCTTATGTGAGAAAACACATGTTAACACATTCAGCAGAGAAAAAGCATCCATGCACAGAGTGTGATTCATGTTTCAAACGGCCTGGTGAATTGAAGAAGCACATGTTGAGAAGACATTCAGGAATGAAAAAGCATTGGTGCACAGAGTGTGGTGCCAGGTTCTCGATGTATGATTATTTGAAGCAACACATGTTAACACATACAGGAGATAAAAAGCATGCATGCACAGAGTGTAGTGCCAGGTTTTTTCGATCTGGTGATATGAAAAAACACATGTTAACACATACAGCAGAGAAAAAGCATGTGTGCACAGAGTGTGGTGCTAAGTTCACACAGTCTGGGAATTGGAAGCAACACATGTTAACACATACAAAAGAAAAAACATATACATGCACAGAATGTGGTGCCACGTTTGCACGTTCTGCTTATTTGAAGCAACACATGTTAAAACATACAGGAGAGAAAAAGCATGCATGCACGGAGTGTGCTTCCAGGTTCTTGCGGACTGGTGAGTTGAAGCAACACATGTTAACACATACCGGAGAGAGAAAATTTGCATGCACAGAGTGTGGTGCCAGGTTTTTACGGTCTGCTAAATTGAAGAAACACATGTTAATACATACAGGAGAGAAAAATAATGCATGAGGAGTGCTGACAGGTTCTTGCGATCTCGTAAATTAAGGTCACAAATGTTGACACATATTGGAGAGATAAAGTATGAGTACACAGAATGTGGTGCTAGTTTAAAGTTACATATGGTCTGGTGATTCTAAGCAACACAAGTTTTTATATAAAGGATCATAATGTCTAAAACACAACACTGGCATAAAAGCACACACATTTTAAACAGAATGAAGATTTAATACAGGGTTTGAGAACAATCTCATTAATAATTATCAACCAAAGCTATCATCAAGCACTTTAAAATGCATCACACAAGTTCAGACCATCGTAAATAGTAAAATACAAGCATACAGTCATAGCTAAGATTTTACAACCAGGGCTGTTCTGGAAGTCCGTAGAATCTCATATTAGCGCACAGCTCACCGTTAATTTGACCACGCCATTTGCTCTAAGGATCCTTCCTGAGCTGCGACACACGTTAACATTCTGTAGAAATACCTTTCAAAAGTGACGGCGCGAGTGTTTTTGCCGATACCCTAAATGACCCTCGTTTACTCTCGGACAGCAACATCAGGGCTATGGCCCTTCGTGGTCGGCTGGGTGTTAAGCAAAAACAAAACCCCCCAAAAAACATCAGGGCTCTCGTAACGGTTTACTCTGAGCTTTTTCTTTAAATGTAAAAACGTCGAACGGGGCCAATTTAGGAAAATATAGTGAACGAAACATCAGACAGACAGCCTAATTTGTTAGAAATTTGATTGATTTGGAAGCTGAGTAAAACGGGACATTTCAATGGAGTAGAATCAACCCTCAAGTACCCGTGTTTGGCGCCAAGCTTTAAACACCACGGGCAGGCAATGATGCATGTACTGCTGTAAGGTAACCGTACGCTGCTCCCCTTTTAGAACTGTGGCGATTTGTCCTTATTTTCAAAAACATGGGACCACCTTCTTCTTGCCAGTGTTCCGAGATCATCAATAGTTGATAGGGGTGGAGCCATTTAGGAACATCAAAAAGGCTGATCGATGTGTTGGCCCGGGGTCAGATTGATAGACCCAAGTCCCCATCGCCTGTGACAACCTTCATAAAACCCTAACACTCTCTATAGTGACAATTGGAGAATAATTGTATGCACATTTCGAGACATACCCCCTTTTTTACACCAGAAAGAGCACGGGCACCCACTGTCTGCAACGCTTGTGTACCCGTAAAGGCTTGTGCCAGATCACATCGTTGGGTGCCGATTCAATTATCAATGTGTTCTTTACCTCCGTGTTCCCCCCGCGGGTTAGGGGGAAGAATTTACCCGATGCTCCCCAGCATGTCGTGAGGCCAAAAAAAAAAAAAAAAAATAGGTGTGGTTAAGGTAACATAGCCAAAAAAAATAGGGTAGAAAGGTAGGCAATCACTTTTTTTTTTTTTAAACTTTTTTTTCTAATGTGTACAAATTAAACCTACTTGACAGGGAAATAAGTGTGCGACTCGAGCGCTTTCGCTTTCATTGCGTTTTCTGCACTTGGGTTTTTTTGTTTGTTTTTTTTTGACAAATGTAATAAAAAGTTATAGGGTCGGCCCCTAAAAATAGGGTAGGTCGGGTTACCGTAACCACACCTATTTTTGTTTTAGGCCTAAGAGGCGACTAACGGATTCTGTTTCTCCTTTTACCATTGTTAAGTGTTTCTTGTATGGAATATAGTCAATTTTTGTAAAGATTTTAGTCAAGCAGTATGTAAGAAATATTAAGTCCTTTGTACTGGAAACTTGCATTCTCCCAGTAAGGTAATATATTGTACTACGTTGCAAGCCCCTGGAGCAAATTTTTGATTAGTGCTTTTGTGAACAAGAAACAATTGACAAGTGGCTCTATCCCATCTCCCCCCTTTCCCTGTCGCGATATAACCTTCGTGGTTGAAAACGACGTTAAACACCAAATAAAGAAAGAAAGCATTCAACTGTCGGTCTAGGCGGGTGTCATATTTGAAGACGTGTCTACCCGATTTAAATTCATTGTACCAGTTGTAAGTACTCGTTTTGAAAGGAGCGTTCTTCCCCCCAAATTCACACAATATGCAGTAGGTTTGAGAAACATAACAATCCTTTCAGAGATGTTAATACATCATTATTGTAAACTCCCCTTTTTTGAGCTCCATCACAGGCAAATAAACATGGACGGGTAGTGTTCTTTAACAGCTGTTTTCTTTGCAGAGGAAACTTTGAGATACATGCACATTTGTGTCATCGCCGATGAAAGATTGCCGTATGTATACGTCATTGTAAATATCATGAGGCATTGCCAGGAGCTTGGAGTCTAAGGACTTCCAGAACACCCTACGTAGTAATTACTAAATTAGCAGTGTGTGTTTGTATGGACGTGCAGTCAGTCAACCAGCTGACCTGACCTTCCACGAACAAAGGGCTTAATGTTGATTTTTTTTTAAAGATTGAAGTTTTTAGACCTTAAGCATTGAAACTTTGCACAATTCTTGTGTTCAAAGTTCTTCAGACATGATCTAAGTCTGGTTAACCCTTGTCAAATTTCAAGGGCACAGTTTTGAAAATTATCTTTTTTTTCGTTTTTAAGCTACAGCTTTGATATACGACACACTTTTAATGTTTGATGTTCTTCAGACATGATCCATGTCTGGTTGGTCAAGCATTGGCAAATTTCAAGGTCACATTGAGCAGGTAATTTGCGCATGATTTATATTTTAATAACCCCCCGCGGGTTAGGGGGAAGAATTTACCCGATGCTCCCCAGCATGTCATAAGAGGCGACTAACGGATTCTGTTTCTCCTTTTACTCTTGTTAAGTGTTTCTTGTATAGAATATAGTCAATTTTTGTGAAGATTTTAGTCAAGCAGTATGTAAGAAATGTTAAGTCCTTTGTACTGGAAACTTGCATTCCCCCAGTAAGGTAATATATTGTACTACGTTGCAAGCCCCTGGAGCAAATTGTTGATTAGTGCTTTTGTGAACAAGAAACAATTGACAAGTGGCTCTATCCCATCTCCCCCCTTTCCCCGTCGCGATATAACCTTCGTGGTTGAAAACGACGTTAAACACCAAATAAAGAAAGAAAGAAAGAAAGATATTTTAATATGATGAGGGTGGGTCGTATGAGCATTTGATGTTCTTGTTTTCTATATTTCATTTGTTCTTGTCATAACATTCTGATCTCGTTTTGGCTGTAATTATATGCGTTTATTTGTACAGTATGTAAAGTAATAACATGCTATGGTGGGTTTTATTCCACAAACATTTTGTTTGCAATGAGAACAGTTTTTCTGTGTTTAATATTTGTCCCGAAATTCATGATTGACTGAACATCGTTCATAACAAATTATTTTAGATGTAAAAGCTTGTGCATATTGCATATTGGTATCCTTCGTTGAAATGTTTCTTTTTATCTGGACTTTTTTGTATGCCAAGTGCACCTTGGGATCTTGGTTGCTCTACAACGGAAATTGATCAATTCAGAGTGATTTGGTTTCCTCCGAAAGCGGCGTATGGCTGCCTAAATGGCGGGGTAAAAACGATCATACACGTAAAAATCCACTCGTGCAAAAACACGAGTGTACGTGGGAGTTTTAGCCCAAGAACGCAGAAGAAGAAGAAGAGTGATTTGGTTGGAAAACAGATGAATAACAAACGAACAAACACCTGACCAGAACACAACGCTTTTATACATAGTGGTTTTCTCATAGCACAAGAGGATGTGCGGACAACATATATGGGCTGCGTGTGAAGGCAAAACGATCGAATATTCGTTGAAAAGTAAGTTTAGCAAGAGTTTAAACCGCATTCAAGCGAAAGTTGTTTGGCATACTGTATATTATATGGCATACTGAACACTCTAATCCAACAAAAAACAAGAGAAGGATGTTTGGCGCCTCTTTGAGCATGAAATGTGAGTCCCTTAACATTACATTTTTCTACGAAGCCTATGTGCCCAGTTATTTTTGCATTATGAGAACAAAACGCACTGTATCCCTTCCCCTGGCGTGAGCTTGATGCTATAGTCAGTCTGATTTGTACTTTTGTCGAGATAACACCACCTGTGGTGCGTGCGAGCACCACCCGGTGGGTCAAGACTGTACTTGTTATTGAATGTGGATGCTGTTTCTTACTCTTATTGTGTAATACGCAGCTTTTTAATACCGTCAGTATTTGTAAGCAAATGCAGCACAATGTTGTATGCAATATCATAACCAATTCCCAACCTTTGGCAATTAAAGATTCTGTATTCTGTATGTTTGTTTGGTACCTTTAACATTTTTCATCAGGTTATGTCGAAAGGTAGGACGAAAATTAGGCCTAAAAAAAAAATAGGTGTGGTTACGGTAACCCGACCTACCCTATTTTTAGGGGCCGACCCTATAACTTTTTATTACATTTGTCAAAAGAAAACCCACAAAAACCAAGAAAACGAGTGCAGAAAACGCAATGAAAGCGAAAGCGCCCGAGTCGCACACTTATTTCCCTGTCAAGTAGGTTTAATTTGTACACATTAGAAAAAGAAGTTAAAAAAAAAGTGATTGCCTACCTTCCTACCCTATTTTTTTTGGCTATGTTACCGTAACCACACCTATTTTTTTTTTTGGCCTTATGACTGGCGCAAAAAGGAGTCACAATGAGAATTACAGTCTGGGATTCCCACTCAAAGCACAGCCGTTTTCAATTTGAGTAACGCAGCGCTCCAACGTTTATTTTAAGGTATTCTTGGTGTGTGGCCATATAATTTCAACCCCCAACCTGAACTGTATAGTTCTTGGGGCGACGAGAAACAGTTTTCTTTCCCGCAGTGGGGCACTGCGGTTATGAAATTAAAGGCCCCTCCTGTTTTTGGAACCGCAGGAGCTTTCTAGTTTGCTGTTAGGTAGATTTTTGGTTCCTCTTTCCTGTCATGCTCTCTTTTTCTTCATGAATTCTTTTCTTTTTTCTGCCTTCTTGCTCATTCACCTGTATTTTTTCCAAAAATCTCTTCTCTTGCCGCTTGTCTCGCGATTCATGTATAGTTTAATCTGTTAGTGTTCTGATGTAAGTCCAGCAGTAGATAGGTTAAGCCTATTTTAACATACTGGAAACTGGTAATCTTCCAGTAGGTATTAATTTAGTTTTACTAAAGCCTGCTGGGACACAAGTAATGGGTTAGTGCATTTGTAAACAGGAATCGCTTGACAAGTGGCCCCCTTCATCCCCCCCTTCCTCGTCCTGATATGGCTCTGCGTAGTCGGCTGGACGTTAAGCAACAAATAAACAAACAAACAAACAGTTTTCTTGTTATAAATTATCACTTTAACACAGCGTAAACCTAGCATTATTGCATCTGTGTTTTCTCCGGCAGTGTGGTCGTCGATAATCTTACCGTGTGCGGCATACTTGTGCTGAGGAACCTTTCACAGGAAAGCCCAGCCTACTAATTGCGTTGATAGTATTGTGCGTTCGTGGTCGAAAAGTTGTGATAGTATTTGTGTAAGTTGAACGAACTTTTGAACATCAGCATGGAGACTGCATTGTGTGTGTACTGTCACGTGTGTTAAAGGACACTGTGCGTTGGGTCCTCAGCCTTCTACTGTGAAGTTATGTTTAATTATTGATTGCTCATTACTTGAATGTTTTGAAATATAAACAAGTGGATATATAGTATATCCGTGATATATATGAGAAGAATTGGAAAATACAGTTGTTTGGGGTTTAATTTCTTGTGTTGGATTACAATTTCTTTATGGCAGTGGTGGAAACAAATAACATGCGTGAGTCTGATGTGCGTTTGATGTGGAGTAACCTGCAAGATTTAGGATCCATTACTTACACACACACGCACACACACACAGACACACACAGACACACACAGACACACACACACACACACACACACTCACACACACACACACACACACACTCTCACACACACACACACACACACACACACTCACACACACACACACACTCACTCACACACACACACTCACTCACACACACACACACACACACACACACACACACACACACACACACATGGAGGTACTAACTTCAGCTTACATGTTGTGCCGTACTTACGGAATTACCGATTTCGCGGAATCGGCAACATTTTTGCCCATTTCGCGTTATCGGCAAAACGCTGCCCATTACGCGAAATCGGCAGCCAGTTTGTTAATTTTTGTGTGCTGTCAGTATTGCCGCAAGGTATTCTGAGCAACTGAGCCGTCGTTACAGGCTTAAAGGCAGAGTACATCCCAGTGATAGTTATGCTCACTATATCAGATCTGCCACGGCTTTCACATAGGATAAACCATTTCTCGACTAAGACACATACCAGTAATCAAAATCCTGACTGCTTCTTGGAGCTGGATGTTTTAAGAAGAGAATTTTGTGGCCTTTTTATAATGCATACAAAATCTTGCTCTTCACAGAAAGCACACCGAATGTTGATTCCTAGTATTTGTCAAAGTGGAGGGATGGCCTCAGCCCATGTACAAAAAAACCTGGTTAGATTTGAGATAGTGAACACAATCGTTAACACGGGAAGGGCCGTACTTTTCAAAGGACTTCTCGATGCATGGATAACGAAGACACAGCACAGAGAAGCAATCCTGAGTTAAGATGTTGAGCTTAATCGTCTACACGGGAAGGGCTGTGCATTTAAGAGGATGCCTCCGTGTATGGGACAAATTATACCTGCGCAGAGTCAGCGGCACAGACGACGCACTGCAGATTATTGAGGTAACACGTTGCGTGAAAAGAAAACAGACCAAGTACTCGTCATGATCCCTATTGCAGCATGTAATGTAGTGGCAGTCGCGCAGATGTATTTTGCCCTTATAGATGACAAATACATAACACAGAAAAGGCACGAGTTTGACCTGCATACTCTCAAAACTGGTAGATGGAACACATGTTTCGTAAGTTTAACAGGTTCATGAAGACCTAATTAACGCCAGCTCACAGAGAGATAAAACAAACGGAAATTAAATTAGGTATACTTTTGGAGAACATATTTTGTTCACATGTCAGGCAAACCGCAAACGGACAATACTGTTGCGACATGGCTACTATCACACGATGAGCAGCATCTTACTATTGTCCATCTTTCTATTGTTTCTGCAACTCATGATCACTACGGTTTCTTTGAAGCCAACGGTTTGTGTCACTAACAGTCATTTGTTACACCCGCGGTATAGGGGTGTGTATAGGTTTCGGTCGATGTGTTTGTTTGTTTGTTTGTTTGTGTTCGCATATAGATCTCAAGAATGAACGGACCGATCGTCACCAAACTTGGTGAACAGGTTCTATACATTCCTGAGACGGTCCTTACAAAAATTGGGACCAGTCAAACACACGGTTAGGGAGTTATTGGTGGATTAAAATTATACAACGACTTATAGACGGACACCCCCGTTGGTCAAAGGGAAATAACCTTCTCAGTTGGTGGCAGTGAGAATGGTTATTTCCCTTTGACCAACGGGGGTGTTTTTCCTATCAGAGGAATTTCTTGTTCTATATAAGATTCAGAGGTCGTACATATTAAGCATAACATTGCAGATCTTGAGTCGCTTTGATAGCACACACGACTCAATAGGCCATGTGGGTCACACGCCGGGGCCCCCGGAGGATCTGGGGTTGAATTAACCACGAAAACTGGTGTGGGGTTTACGCGTGCTATATATTGCCATTCGAGTGATCTTCAAGTGTCATTTATTGTCGTTGAATGATATTGCAAGTGTGTTCCATCAGGTTGGCTTTGCTGTGTAAGTGAAAATATATCATCGTTCGTGTGGGGCGTAGTGGGACTTTTATTGTGACGACTTCCATGCGTACATAATGTTCCGTTTGCCAACCGCCCCCCCTCCCCCTCCTCCGTCCTGTGCCAAGGCTTTCATGTTTTTTTTTGCAATCACCCCCCTCCCCACCTTTAATGATTAGGGATGTAGATATATATGATGTGAAGCAGTCCCTCATTTGGCAAGGGCTGGATGTAAAAACCTTTTTTTTTTCATGCTTATACTCCATTAGCTTACCTTCGAAAAATAACATTGATTTGATTAATTCGATCGATCGATTGATCTGTCTCTCTCTGTCTCTGTCTCTCCCCCCTCTCTCTCGCTCGCGCGCTCTCTCTCTCCCCCCTCTCTCTCGCTCGCGCGCTCTCTCTCTCTCGCTCGCTCTCTCTCTCTCTCGCTCTCTCTCTCTCGCTCGCTCTCTCTCTCGCCATCTCTCTCTCGCTCGCTCTCTCTCTCGCCATCTCTCTCTCGCTCGCTCTATCTCTCGCTGTCTCTCTCTCTCTGTCTCTCTCTCTCTCTGTCTCTCTCAATTGTGTACCACTGAGTCTGTTATCATCTCTGACACTTTGCCAGTCAGAATGTGTGAGTGTGTCGCGCGCGCGTGTGTGTGTGTGTGTGTGTTTGTGTGTGTGTGTGTTTGTGTGTGTTTGTGTGTGTGTTTGTGTGTGTGTGTGTGTGTGTATGAACTTGTTCTCGTTGAAAGATTGTTATCTCGAATTTGCTGTGTTTTGTTCTTCTTCGTTTTATTGTGAAGAAGTGACATTTGTTCAGGTTTAAGCTTTTTAATTCATCATTGACAAGTGAGACATACGACTTTACACTTTGTTAGTGTGTGTGTGTGTGTGTGTGTGTGTGTGTGTGTGTGTGTGTGCGTACGTGAATCAGTGTACATACATGTGTGTGCGTACGTGCTTGCGCACCTAAATACAGCAAAAGAGATGGATGTGTGTGTGTGTGTGTGTGTGTGTGTGTGTGTGTGTGTGTGTGTGTGTGTGTGGCCTGTGTTTGTGTAAATGTGTTTGTTTGTGTGTCTCTCTTTCTGGCTCTCTGTATGTCTTGTCTGCGTCTCTCTCCCTATCCATTGATCGGTCTGTCTGTTTGTCTGTCTGTATGTCTGTCTTTTTCACACACACACACACACACACACACACACACACACACACACACACACACACACACACACACAAACAAACACAAACACACACACAGAACACACACACACACAAACACAAACACACACACAGACAGACAGAAACACACACGCACACACACACACACACACACACACACACACACACACACACACACACACACACACACACACACGATCGCACACTACCGATGACCGTCATAAGTTGACAGAGGCATTAAGTAAATCTCCCCCTTCTTTCCCCAACACTTACACCCTTACAAATCACGCCCCAACAGATGGGACCACGAACCACCAAAATAATCACCACAAGTCTGAATCCATCAAACGTTAAATACTCACTGGACACTGATGTCCAGTGCCACTGTCCGCTTTGACCGCTGACTGAAGTCGATGGCCAGGAATTAAACGCCCCTGTTTGGAACATTCGCCTTCCGGGAATGTGACTGTGTCTGGTCTGAAAGACACAGTTCAAGTCCAGACAGTACATGTGTCGTGTTAATGTAAAGGTCTGTTTACGTCTGTTGACCCGTGATTTGTAAAAATGTAAAACATTTTACAAATTGCGGGGCGCACCCCGTGATTTATAACAATTGTTTTACAAAACACGTAAATGCGCCCCGATATTTTCTTGTCATCTCGAAAGTCCAGGGATCTATATTAGCTTGGTGGTAATTACGATGTTGAGAATTTGTTTGAGAACTCGCGTGCACATGTTTGTGACGGACACACCGACAAACAGACAAATCTGCGCTTATAACGCTTCGAAATCGAATTATAAGAGAATAACATGTGCAGATTTACTCACACACTTTCATTTTTATATGGATTTTTGGCCTGGGATCACGTTGTAGTTGACTGGGCTCTAAACAACAAATAATTATTAATAATGATAATAAAAGGCATGTACTACTTTGTGGAATGCGATTTTTTTAAACATTTTAAGCATGTCCCCTCCTCGACCAACTGCGGATCCAGACATGGCCTGACCAAACAGATCTGAGGACCAAAATGTGGGGAGCACTGGAGGACCTGGAAAGAACGTCCATGTTCATGGCATCCTCCAGATTCCGAGTCTGACACAACCGTCGTACGAAGAAGAAGAAGAAGAAGAAGAAGAAACATTTGTACAAATCGCGGTTTTAGGTTCGACGTAATTTGTAAAATGTTTTTACATTTTTACAAATCACGGGTTAACGACGTCACTTTGTCGTATTTGATTTCAGGCAGAGTCGTCCCCGTGTACACGAATTTGCCAACCATCTCTTACCTGGTCAGGCTTTTAAATGGGATACGGACTCACCACTGTGACACGTAAAAGACCTCGGTCATTCTGCCATACGTACAGGTGGCTGATTACACCTGAACACGCACCCACCTGGGTAGCGCGACTCTGTTGCTGCTAGCTTTCCACTGGGAGGAAGCGACCCGAATTTCACAGCGATGGGACGATAAAGTAATGAAAATGAAAAAGAAAAATGAAAACATCCCAAGGGGACACATACCAAAGATCAAAAGCGTGATTGATCTCTGACCAGTTTGATCTCATTGCCATTCGTTGTTCGTCCACGGCAAAGACCGCGCCATCAGCGTGCCAGTGAAGGTTTCGCTTGGTTATTGATTAAACGTTCCAAAAACTGACCTTTCTTGTTACTTGATTCTTGATTTTGGAACATTAACTGTCAATCTGCTTCCGAATTTGTCAGTTAAATGTGCATTGTTGCTGTAATGAAGATTATTAGAATGAACATTAATTGTAAGGCGCTTGGAACTTTGTTATGATTTGCGCCATATAAATACCCTTATTATTATTATTATTATTACTATTATTAATATTATAATGACTTCTACTTTGAATGTTTCAGAGCGGTGATATGGACGAAGCAGCTGCCTACAGTGAGCTCGAAGACCTTCTCCACGAAGCCATACTTTCTGACCTCGACGCAGACTCCCCTCCCCTGGAAACCCTGCACCACTCACGCCCGCATTTCTTTCGTAACGCCCCTCCGCAAACGCCCACCGACACACCAACCCTCAGAGACCTGATGAGATCGGCCTTGCGAACCGACATGGTAGCGAGAAAATCCTACGACGTATTGGATGGGACGCAACTTTTGAAGCAAGGGGGAGAACTCTCGGAGGATGAAGGGGAGGCACTCTTGAAGCAAGCGCTGCAAGGGGGGAAACTGTCGCAGAAAAATGGCGGCGACATGTCGAAGAGAAGTTTTGACTCCATTTCACGAAGCAGCGGGTTTGGGGGGATGAACCGCGGCTCATGGGGCGGCGGCAGACAGGGAGATAATTTGACCTTCACCTTCGAGTCTCTCTTCCCTGCCATTGCGCGCGGACTGAGAAGTAGCAACTAAAGCCGGCAGGACTGAAGATGCAGAAAGGGCCGCCAGTTTTCAGTGCCAATCTATCAACTGTACAATCGCAATTTTACTGTTATTTACAGTTTATTTTTATTAGGATCTTTTGCTAAAAGACCTTTCCTCTCAGCAATTATTTGAGTAAAGAGGTCCATCGTCGTCAGAGAAAGTGTTGCATAGAGTGATCACATGTATTATATTGGTAGACGTTTTGTTGCTGGGTTTTTTAAACTGTTGCTGTTATGTCATAGATGTGATAGCGTTTGGGAAAACGGGGTAAAAAACTCGCACGACACACTTTCGAGTGACCACCAGTTTATTACAGGGCTTGACCTAGTATATGAGCGGGTGGGGCTTCCAAAGTCAGGCAGGTGTACAATCGGGGTTCCAGAACCCAAGAGCCCCCACCCCATTAGATCCAGACCTGTATGAAGACTTCCTGATTTTGTTACATTTTGAGCTTTTTGGACTTTACAGTGTCAAACTATATATTCCACACACCTGAACGCGATATTACCAAATATTTCACAGACTATTTTGCTTAAAAAGCTATATCCATAGGCACACAGTTTCTGTAAATCCCGCACCTTCTTTGTAGAAATCCCGAGAACCTGGGTGCTATAGGCCCTTATGAAATTCAGAAGATTGACATTTCTAACTAAGACAGATAGTATGAATAGTGTTTGTTTTTTGCCTGTTGCTAATCACCCTTTTTCTCTAGTTCATTACATTAAAAGCTCATTTTGTCAGTGTGTCCCGTTTTCTCGTGCCCCGTTACAAATGACTTATATCTCTTTCAAAATGATATTTGTGACACATTTGTTTATTTCTTCCCCGCTATATTGATCAAACACGTTGTCCAGTGTAAAGTAAAGCTAGTTTTACAGGGACAATTCTGTGGAAAAACAAACCTACTTTTGTTGCCTTTTGCAGCGTCCTGTGTAGGGTTAGGCAATGTCGCCTGATTTTCACAACAGTTCTGTTTCTGGCAATGGCTTCCAATGAGGGAAATAGTTTTCATCTCTTTTCATTCCCATTACTTTATTATCTAAATTCCTGGGCTATTTGAGTCGTTTCCTCCAGTGGAAAGCTAGCAGGAACAAGAGTCGCGCTACCCAGATGTGTGCGTGTTTAGGTGTAATCAGCCACATGCACTAATGGCAAAGTGCTCGAGGTCTTTTACGTGCTACTGTGGTGACATGAGGTGGGACATGGATACCGTCTGAGTCTGCACGTAAACATGATCCGAGGATGTCCTGGCCAGGATTCGATCCCGAGACCCAAGGCTTACAAGTCCAGTGCTCGACCAACTGAGCTACATTCATAACCTAAATAATTGCTTTTTGAAGCCTTCAACGTCGTATCATTCAAATTCAGATTCAGATTCAGATGAAATTATTCAAACTGTTAACAAGAATGTAGATTAGGAATTACCACATTATGTGCAAGGCTGTTTGCCAGACATGATGTGACAGGGGAGGCTACCGCTCCTTTCACAGCAGACTCTGCACCCGAGTTGTTGGCCTTTAAGTTAACACCGGTGTATTGTGGAATTCTGTTTGTGATGGGGTCTGGTGGTTTCCGATTGTCTGTATGTTCATGGAAACCTTCGGGTTTGCATAACAGTTTTTATAGGGCTAAGAAATTAGCCCTAACATTTTCAATCCTGTTTGATTGCACTTCGCCTCCCGAGGTGATCGTAGTGTTTCGGCACTCGGTTACAATGAAAACAACCAATATTTATTACATCATATAAAAGTGACTAGTTCTGTGTAAATTACAAAAGTCGGTTAATTGACGTTTTCGATTTTGTTTTATTGCAGTAGATAGGCCCATTTTTACGAGAGAAATGTGTTCACTTGAATTTGTTGTTGCTGTTATTTCTTAAATCACAAACAAAGCTCCTTCAAAATCGTGATTTGAACCATTTTCTGTTGTTTTTCAGCAGCATATTTGCTTTTGTGTTATAAATCAGTAAAATGTAATCTCTTTATAAAATAGAAATTTGACACATTTGCTTGGATTTTTGGAGCATTTTTTTTTTATCCTAACACCAATGAATAACGCAAAGTTAGTGCATACAGTGAAACATAAGTGTGGTATTTGTTTTTTCCAATTCAGTGCAGTCATTAACTTTCATTCTCTTTAATATACTAAGTTAATATCAACGAATAGAAGATAATATCAATTTTTATAATCTAAGATTATAAAAATTGATATGCCGGTGACTAGTTGACAATTGTGTTGATATTAATATTTCGGCCGGTCCGTTTGCATTAAACATTGGATGATCCATTTTTTTTCGCTTCCTGGTTTTATCTGAATATAATTATATCCTAGAGAAGTGTCTTTGTCAGACAGATGTACGCATGCACAGACAGACAGAGGGCGAGATAGAGAGAGAGGGAGTCACACACACACACACACACACACACACACACACACACACACACACACACACACACACACACACACACACACACGCATTTACAGACAGACAGACAGACAGACAGACAGACAGACACACACACACACACACACACACACACACACACACACACACACACACACACACACCTACATTTACACTTACACACACACAAACACAGAACGACGTAAAGTGCATACACTGGCAGCAACGTGCATTAAACTCAGGTCAGCCTGTACCCCGAGTTATATATCTGAATCAACACCCAAGATCTCATCGAGACAGACAGATGTACGCATGTACATATAGACAGACAAACGGACAGACAGAGAGAGAGAGAGAGAGAGAGAGAGAGAGAGAGAGAGAGAGAGAGAGAGAGAGAGAGAGAGAGAGAGTCACATATAGGCTTACAGACACATAAACATACACACACCACACACACACACACACACACACACACACACACAAACTAGCTCTACGTAGTTGCGAGGGCAGATAAGCTCACCACACATCATTCGTGCTCCATGGATTATCGGATTACAAATCACCAATAATAAAGAAACACGCTGTCCGTCAGATATATATAATCCTGCGTTGAATCTGTTGTTAGCCTAGTAACAGGGATAATCCTTTATTGCAGTGTTTCCCTCTCAGTGTGTGTGTGTGTGTGTGTGTGTGTGTGTGTGTGTGTGTGTGTGTGTGTACATATATATGTGAGTGTGTGTGTGTGTCTGTGTCTGTGGGTGTGTGTGCGTGTGTGTGTGTTGGTTCGTGGGTGTGTCTGTTGGTTTGAGTGTGTTTGTGTGTGTGTGTGTGTGTGTGTGTGTGAGTCTGTGTGTATCAGTGTGTATATATGTGTTTGTCTCGGTCTATCTGTCAGTCTGCGTTCTCCTGGCTGTGCCCAGGACACGACAATCTGGGGTTCTGTTACTGTGCAGTAGTTACCATGTCTTACGTTTGTCGTTTCAAAAAAGCACACAGCCACTCAATTTTCCCTGACTCTATAATGATTTTTTAAGCTCACACCTCATGACGATCAGCCAAATCATTAGACGAATTCCAAAAATACTCGTAACTCAGTCGGGTTTGTAGGGGTTGTGGCCGGAAGGTGACCTTTTCTTGTCAAATTGCAGACAAACAATTGAAGGACCAATTGCTAGCGAGGGGTGTGCTGGAAACGCGTGCATGTCTCCGCGTGCTTCCGGTGAAACACGAAATATATTTCGTACGAAATTCTTACTCCGAGTACACTTTTTGTAGGAGAAAAAAACTCCCCAAGGCACGAAAAAATTACTCCCTCCACGAAATTTTTACTCCTCATTTTTTTTTACTTCCAGTACAAATCTCGTACGCAAAAATGGGATGCGGGCGAAGGGATAATGCCAATAAGTGATCTCGCGCACACGAATGTCGCGCTACCCTCCTTCCACCCCTTCCACCACCAAGACTAGCAGGGAACAAGGGAGTAACAATTTTGTACACCTGGCATGGGAAGTTAAATTGCTCGTGTTGGGGTGAAGTAATTTATTCGTTATTTATTCGTCAGGGGAATAACATTTTTGTACGAAATTTTTACTCGGAACTCACCTGTCTTGGGGAGTAATTTTCTCGTGTAATGGGGAAGTGCTTTTTTCGTAAAGGGAGTAACATTTTCATACGAAATTTTTACTCCGGAGTGAAAATTTCGTGGGAGTAATTTTCTCGTGTTACACCGGCACACCCCTCGCTAGTGATTGGTCCCTCCATTATGTGTCTACGTTTGCAAGATAAGGCAACGCTTCCACAACCCATACAAACCCGACGGAGTTATTTTTGATAATCGTCTATCATTCAGCTCACACGAAACAAAACAAAAATAAGAGAAAATCTTACCCAATGAAAAATCCTGGGCGTAACTTAGCATGATAAAATCGTTATAAAAACATTGGTGACATTCTATTTTACACAAAAATACACACACACACACACACACACACACACACACACAAACACACACACACACACACACACACACACACACACACACACACACACACACGGCGTCTTCATTCCCAGTGTACTGAATACTTCTAGCCAAATGCTGACTAAATGTAAATTAAACATAAAAATGCTACGGCTTAGCTGGCGTTTTGTCTTTCATCCTGTCTAATTTATAACTTTAGTGAGGTAAGTAAGAGCATTAAAAAGCCGGAACGAACACTGTTAAAAAGTATTAGAGTGAGATTATAATCCTTTTCTATATATATCTCCCTTATTGTGTTTTTTACTCATTACATTTCTGGAACAGAACGCTCTGGTGAACATTTGCAGAATGTAATCATTTTTGTTCTAACTTGTTACCATATTTCCTTTAAATTGGTTTGTTTAATGCTACAGAACTGTGTGAAATATATGTATATATTATAAACCTAGCTCTTCAAAACTGTGTATACAAATGTGTTGTTTTAAACATGATGTAACAAGACTGATATTGGTCATTTTACTTCGTACATAAATTTGTGAGAGAAAAAAAATGCAAATCCACTCTGTCGTGAAAGTTGGCGGTTTGCATCATTATTCCTTTTTTTCTTAACTGGACAAAACGGAATTGATCTTTCTTTGTTCGATGCTACAGAATTCTACGAAAAGTTAAGTCTGGAAAAAAAAACAATGGTTCATCACCGGGAAGTGACGGACTCACTACAGAGTTTATTAAAATGTTCTGGAGTAGACTACAGAGCATGATAACAGGCTCGTTTAATGAAGCCTTTCATAATAATACGTTGTCTTTTACACAAACACAAGGAATAATTAAGTTATTGCAAAAAAGTACAGAAGTACCTTAATAATTGGCGTCCAATTACCCTACTTAATACAGATTATAAGATGTTGGCAAAAGTTTTGAACCAGAGATTGAGTTAGGTTATTTGTAAGTTAGTAAATGAAGATCAAGTTGGTTATATAAAAGGCAGGAATATTGGAACCGTGATTTGTACAACAGATGACGTAATAGAGTATTTAAATCGAACGAATAAGTTTGGGTTTATATTGGCCCTTGACTATCGTAAAGCGTTTGACTCCATTTACAAGGAATGTATGATAGAAGCATTTCGATCATATGGTTTTGGTGAAGATTTTCACAAATGGGCTAAGCTTTTAATGACATATACTTTCAGTAGTATTAATCACGGAGGGTGGATTTCAGAGCCGTTTCCTTTGAATTGTGGTATAAGACAAGGTTGTCCATTTTCACCCCTGGCCTTTATATTGGCGGTGGAAATACTTGCCATTAAAATTAAGAAAAGTGACATAGCGGGCGTTAAATTACCCTCAAAGGTGGACGATGAGAGTGCCTTGAAAATTAAACAGTTAGCAGATGATACAACATTATTTTTACAGAACAGTGGTGATGTTTTTAAAGTTAATGATATAATAATACAGTTTGCACAGTTCTCAGGACTGACCCTGAATGTAAATAAAACCAAAATAATACAAATTGGACAGCATTGTGGTCAGCAAAAGTTGCCCTTTGAGTGCACAGATAAGATTAAGATTTTAGGTATTTATTTTGTAAATAATGATAGAGCAATAAATGTTGAAAAGAATTGGGTATTAAGAGTTCAGAAGATTAAGAAGTTGATTAAGATATGGAGTCGAAGACATAATGCTACGGAAGTCGGCCATTTTTGCCAATATCCAAAAGCATATTGGCAATAACAAAGACGCATGGTTCCGGGTTACCCATCTGTACCACACGATGTTTTAATCAACAACAGCATACACTGACAACTTGAAATTATTCTCGAGAATGTTTTTCAGCTTTACAAATGTCGATAGCATACCCTTTTCTGCTAACTTCCCGATGAAACAGGACTAAATAAATTATTTTCTGTCCCTAAACACCACAAAATGCCCAAAGTCGAAAGATGTAGTACAAACAGGGGAGTAAAACGGAACAGCCGTCTCTGTGTGCCTGTGCCAGTTGCCGACTGACACAAACTTTCGCATTCTTGTTTTCACTACATATTTTATTCATGTTTTTATGACTTAGTTAGTGGAATAATCTTTTGTAATGTATGTTTGATGGTGTATGCTTTTAATTAAGCGTTGCTGACTATGAATGTAGATGTAAATGTTTGTATAACTGTGTTTTAATTTTAAATGTGTCAAGCGCAAAGAGCATAATTGTAAAGTTATGATGTTGCGCTATATAAATGCTCATTTATTATTATTATTATTATTATTATTATTATTATTATTATTATTATTATTATTATTATTATTATTTAAGTTATTGAGACATCCCAGTGCACTAAGGGATTTATAGAGCAAATCGAGAAAATTCATTATTGAACGAAGCGCATAGCGCTGAGTTCAATAATTATTTTCGAGATTTGCTCTATAAATCCCTTAGTGCACTGGGATTGTTTCAATAACGATATTGTCAGTACCGCCATAGAAAAAAGAAGATTCCAAACGCACATTTTGCAATGCGCATTTGAATAGGCATAACTGTGTGGTCAGGTCGTGCACAGTAAAGATCTACTTTTGTGTGGGGTGTCTCAAGTGTGTCGTGCTTTCGTCACACGCATTTTAATTTCTGTTGGTAAATTCCAGTGTAGCGTTAATCTGAACAGTGATGATCTTTCAGAGAGACCTCATTTGAACTCGGAGAAAGGCTCTTCATTAATTTATTTGCGATTCGAAACCTCCAGTCGAGCTTCGACGGATTGACTATGCGGAGTGACTCCCCTTGAATTGACTCAAAGCGGGACTCGACGGTTCGCACATTTTCAAAACAAATGTGGCATATTTCTCGTGTTCTATCTTCACTCATCGGGGAGTCTGATACTAAATATGAACGGTAAGAATGCTCTGAACCCTACACGTATTATATCCCCATCGTTTTTTCGTTCACATTTGCCCAACATGTTAATTTGCTGAGCGGGGTTAATGTCGTCTGCTAGTGCTAGGCTACCTGCCAACCTGGGCAATGGAACGACTGCAGTCTGCACTGAGTCTGTACGCATGAGGCAGGCTCAGTGCTAATAAATCTTATATATGGTAAGAACGTTCTGAACCTTACACGTTTTCGATTACGATTGTTCTTGCTTTGAAATAATAATTCTGAAACCATTCATTTACTGAACTGATGTAGTCGTATTTCTGTGTTGTCTGCTACAGAGTCGATCGAGTCAGTCTTCCAAACTGGTCTAGCTGGTACGTTATCGGAATAACACTTGTGTTTTCTGTTAGCCGCTGGGAATTGTATACTAACTCATCATTTGGTAATGTGGATGATAAGCTACATGCCACTAACACGGCATATGAGAAGAATCTATGCAAGTCGGCGAAAATTAGATGAAACACAGCGGCTTCTATTTTTTTTTTTAGATCACTGGCACTGGCACAGGCACATGCAATCTGTCAGAAAAAAACCCACTTCTGCTTTAATTGAGAAGCAGGGAATTTATGGTCATTTGGTATTGTGGAGAATATAAGCTACATGTCATTAATTAATTCTGAGGATGAGAGCACAGTCTTGCTTAGGCAAAGGGCGCAAGAATACGCTCTGTGGAAAAGTTAGCGCACTCCAAGAGTGCGCTAACAGTTATTTAGCGCATCGCCATTAGCCAATCAACTGGTTCACATCAGTCATGTGACACCAGTACTTACTGACAATTATTATTATTATTATTCGGTTTTTTTTTATCTCGTAACTCCACACTAAATATCCCACTTCCCCTCTGAAGTATTGATGTACAACCCATCGCACTAACATTCATGTAGTCGTTTATAACTGAGGTTGAAAAATTCGCTTCATGACGAGACAAGTATAAATGCCATTCACCCAAACTGAAAACTTCGCTGCCGTCTGCTCGCGATTAGCTGTTCTTCTCTTCTCCTCCCCTTGTTGCATCATAGTTCTTCAGTTGTTTCTAGTTTTCCGTTTATGTTGTGTTTTGGTCTTCTTCATAAGTAGTCTTGTTCAAAATTTAAAAAAACTCAAACTTCTTTTTGTTGTATTCGAATGAACTGATAAAAAGCTGTTTAACAGCTGTGTTGTCAAATCGAGTTTTTTCCCAAAGTCAGTGTGGCGCCTGCGCAAATCTAATGCGCATAAGAAACGCGTCTGCTATATCAACCCCTTTTTATATTTAGTCAAGTTTTGACTAAATATTTTAACATCGAGGGGGAATCGAAACGAGGGTCGTGGTGTATGTGCGTGTGTGTGTCTGTGTGTCTGTGTGTGTGTGTGTGTGTGTAGAGCGATTCAGACTAAACTACTGGACCGATCTTTATGAAATTTGACATGAGAGTTCCTGGGTATGAAATCCCCGAACGTTTTTTTCATTTTTTTGATAAATGTCTTTGATGACGTCATATCCGGCTTTTCGTGAAAGTTGAGGCGGCACTGTCACGCCCTCATTTTTCAACCAAATTGGTTGACATTTTGGTCAAGTAATCTTCGACGAAGCCCGGGGTTCGGTATTGCATTTCAGCTTGGTGGCTTAAAAATTAATTAATGACTTTGGTCATTAAAAATCTGAAAATTGTAAAAAAAAATAAAAATTTATAAAACGATACAAATTTACGTTTATCTTATTCTCCATCATTTGCTGATTCCAAAAACATATAAATATGTTATATTTGGATTAAAAACAAGCTCTGAAAATTAAATATATAAAAATTATTATCAAATTTTTTTTTCCAAATCAATTTAAAAACACTTTCATCTTATTCCTTGTCGGTTCCTCATTCCAAAAATATATAGATATGATATGTTTGGATTAAAACACGCTCAGAAAGTTAAAACGAAGAGAGGTACAGAAAAGCGTGCTAACCTTCTCAGCGCAACGAATATCCCGCTCTTCTTGTCAATTCCACGGGCACTGCCTTTGCCACGGGCGGTGGAGTGACGATGCTACGAGTATACGGTCTTGCTGCGTTGCGTTGCGTTCAGTTTCATTCTGTGAGTTCGACAGCTACTTGACTAAATATTGTATTTTCGCCTTACGCGACTTGTTTTTTCCTTTTTTTCACATTCGTACATTTATTTAACTAAACTTTAACGAACTTCATGGCGCACCAGCTTCGTTTTTTAAATTATCATTTGTATTTGATATTTTAGTAAGTGACTCAGTGAAGTCCACGTGTCGATACCATTTTTGGAGGGTGGGGTGGGGTGGGAATGAAGTCACATTTGGGAGGGGTGGGGTGGAGGTGGTCAATTACATTGCAACTGAATCGTATTTACTTTGTACCCCCTCACGATTTGTAAATGAATTCATTGGTACGTATAACCCTGCATGCAGTGACCTGTGCACGTAGTTCACCTGGAAGCTGCCTGAACTCTTCACCGGTCAACATCCACACCGTCAGGTGGCCTTGTCTTGTCCAGCCTTGGTGACTTTGTCGAACAACGCCGTCAGGCAACGAGATAGTTAACTTCCCAAACCTGTCATTTTGCAGTTTTGTTTTGCAGGTAAGTGGATTTTATCATTACGTTCGCCTCCTCTCCCCTCCAAAAAGAAAGACACCCCCATACCTACCATACCCTCCCCCCCCCCCCCCCCCCCCCCCCCCCCCCCCCCCCCGTATAGATCAAGCCAACCGTCGCTCCTTGTCCGACAAAATTGTGTCCATGACAATGAACTTCAACTGACATCATTGTGTACCAGCTTGGTGTTTTAATGAAAAAACTCTTGCACTGAAGATCAAGCCAGAAGTTGACGAGAAGTACGCTTTAAACACTTGACTTCTTGGCTTTTGTGACTCACGGGTTTCACTTGTTTGAAACTGAAGTCCACGTGTCGTTGACATTTTATTTTTTGTTTTGCTTTGGACACAGTAACAGAAATATGCTGATCCTCCTGAATGACTAATTCAATAACAAGGGGGGGTAGGGGGGTGGCCGAGTGGTAACGCACTTGCGCTCGGAATCGAGAGGTTGCGTGTTCGACCCTGGGTCGGGCCGCTATTTTCTCCCCCCTTTCCTAACCTTGATGGTGGGTTCAAGTGCTAGTCTTTCGGATGAGACGAAAAACCGAGGTCCCTTCGTGTACACTATATTGGGGTGTGCACGTTAAAGATCCCACGATTGACAAAAGGGTCTTTCCTGGCAAAATTGTATAGGCATAGATAAAAATGTCCATCAAATACCCGTGTGACTTGGAATAAAGGCCGCGAAAGGTGAACATTCGCCTAACAGGCTTGAGGTTTGCTGGTCGATGTGAATGCGTGATATATTGTGTAAAAAATTCCATCTCACACGGCATAAAGCGCTTTGAACTTCGGATAAGGCGCTATATAAATAAAGAGAATAATAAAAAATAATAAAAAACACGATCACAAACCTGCCCCTCCCTTCCCCCAACTCCAAACCGCTTCCCAACCCAGCCCCAGCTCCTTGTCGGGCACGACACGTCGTAAAACAACAACAACACCACAACCACCACCACCACCACCAACAACAACAACTACAACAACAACAACAACAACAACAGACATCATAGCGCACCAGCTTCGTGTTTAAACGTAACCATAGTTTCCCGGAGATCAACCCAAAAGTTTAAAAACTGTGCGTATCGCCTAACTTCTTGGTTTTTGTCAGACTAAGCTGGGAAGTAGGGGGAGGGGGAGGATACAATGTCGCTGTTGTATTAAGGTGAAAAGAAGGTGTAGGTGATGGACCTTGACAGGTATTTGTTGCCGTGTTTTTCATAGTGCCACGTCGACATACACGCGTCTCATTCCATCAAACTCCACCCACATCACACGTTTCGCTGTCGAATATGAGATAATAGAAGCAGGTAAAGAGTATATTCGAATCGGAAGATACTCGTTGGCACAATTTGATTGGTCCACGTCGACATTCGCATGCTTGATTCCATCAAGCCCTGCCCAGTCATTCTCCATGCCAGACACGCTCAGTTATATTCAAACATTATATAAAGACCACAGTGTCAGCCAGAACAGACAAGCTCTCTCGTCGGATAAGATCGCACGTGCAAACTAAACGGACAAGCTCTGCCCTCGGAGAAGACTGCACTTTCAACCTACAGGGACAAGCTCTGCCATCAGCTTTACAGGTAAGTATCAGCTCTAACGTCTACCTGCTGATACAGCTTTGTCAGGCGACAAAGTCTTGCTCGTTGTGAGACTGGTGATGATCCTTTATAGAGTCTCAAACTTGGAGTGTCGAAGACAAATTTGTGTCCAACGACTCATTCTCTGTTTTGTACTCGGCGCACTCGGTTCCTTAAAACTCAGACTCTGTGGCAGTCGGTACTTGAAATCTTGAAAGAAATCCTGATCTCTTTCCAAAAGTTAGGAATCTTGTCTTGAGTGCCACATTGTTTTAACATTGTAAGATGTTCGGTGGGTCGTTGACAGACTAGTGAGGATTTTGTCGGTCCGAGGGGAGCATATCGTCTTCTGTTTCAACTGTATCGACCGAGGCTGATAAAGATTTTTTTTAACCTCAGTTGCATGCAGGTTTGCTACTACAATTATTTTTTGTCTTATTTTTTTTAATATTTTGTGTGTGTGTGTGGCTTGGAGCAAACCTTCTTCATAGGTCTTTTCTTTTCTCAGTCAAATGTGTACATTTTTAAATCAACAAACTTTATCAGTAAACTAATATATGTTTAAATAAATAAATAAATAAAAATAATCATAACATAAATTTATTCCTAATGTTCAGCTCAGTTTCCAATAATACACCCAAATCTAACTTTTTCCCATATTTAAACTTTCCAATGGTCATTTTGGTAATTAGAATACAATAATTCACAAAATAAATATAATCATTTTTCAAACTTTCTCTAAAATAACCCAAAAATACATTTTCTTTATTCAAAATGATGGCAACATGTATTTTCTTATAAACAAAATCTTTACATATTTTCCAACCCTTCATCACCTCTTGGCAACTAAAAAAGAAATGTTCAAGGGTGTCTAATTCATTACAAACTTCACACTTATTCGATGTTCGTAATACATTTTGTTTAATAAAATATTGGTTGGATATATTCTATGTAATAATTTCCAGTGCAGCAGACGTAATCTTTCTTCTTTTGTGCTATTAACAGCCAGTAACCAGTTTCTCTTATCCAAATCTACATTATGTTTTCGTTTCCAAAAATCACAAGCACTCGGAATCTGGACATCAAGATCAGCTAAATATGTTCTAATAAACTTTGCTGTTATATTACCACCATTAACAATGAAATCCTGCAATGTAAAATATTTATATGGTAATGTGTCTGTACGTCTGGATTTAAGTGCTGTGCATAATGCATTGTATTCAAACTGTCTGGATGGTTATAACCCACTTTTTGACATAAATCTTCAAAAGAAATAATAATACCATTTTCATTCATAACATCCTTTACAAATGAGATATTATGTTTTATAAAATCTTTAAAAAATAGGCATTTATGTTTAAATTGAATATTTATATTGTTCCAAATGCATTGGTCCTTCAATAATACTGGTGCAAAATCATACTTTTCACAGAAAACACTTTTATTGTCAAGCCAAGTCAACAACACTTGTTTTCAAAACAATGATCTGCAACTATTGAGGCCATTCATCGTTTTCGAAGATGCATTTGAGTCAAAGCACGATAAACCAATGCCCAGACATGCCAGACAATATCTTGGAATAACAGACCAATACTTTTGTGTGGAGTTTTGCAAATTAACAAGCCAGGAAATCATAAATGAGTTGTGCATATCTACTACGTTTATCATATTCAAACCACCATATTCTTTTTCTTTACACATAACTATTCGTCTTACTTTTTTCAAATGCGCGCGTATTTGAATACTTTTTCTTCCAAATAAACCTAAACAAAATGGAATTTCTTTCTTTCTTTCTTTCTTTATTTGGTGTTTAACGTCGTTTTCAACCATTTAAGGTTATATCGCGACGGGGAAAGGGGGGAGATGGGATAGGGGAAAGGGGGGAGATGGGATAGAGCCACTCGTAATTGTTTCTTGTTCACAAAAGCACTAATCAAAAAATTGCTCCAGGGGCTTGCAACGTAGTACAATTTTAAAGTCTTAGATATGACCCGGCCGGGGTTCGAACCCACGACCTCCCGATCACGGGGCGGACGCCTTACCACTAGGCCAACCGTGCCGGTATGAAGAAGGATGCTTACCGCCTATTTACACACACACAAAAAAAAGAAAAAAAAGGAAAAAAAGAAGAAGAAAACAGTTAAAGGAGGGTTTGAAGCAGCCTGCATGCAACTGAGGTAAAAAAAAATAAAAAATAAAACGATGCAATCAAGTCGAAGTCAATATTCATAGTACAAAAGAAAGGGATTTTCCTTGTTACTTATCTGTTTCTAATCGCTATGAAAATGTATTTCCTCCGTGAGTTGGTGGAAAACACACACACACACACACACACACACACACACACAACACACACACACACACACGACACACACACACACACACACACACACACTCACACATACAGACACATACAGAGATAACACGATATAGCGGCTAATTCTCAAATGGCACCATATCAGTTGCACCATTTTACATCTTTGGTCAAAACGGGTACAGGCCTCTTTGGCGCTTCTTGCCTTCGACTATGTCCCATCGGAATTAGGTTGAGAGGGACAAATGTCCCATTGCCTTTTTCTCCTGGGCTAATCCCTGCTTGATAGAACCACACAGACAGACAGACAGACAGACAGACTGACTGACTGACTGACTGACTGACTGCCTGACAGCCTGCCACAGAAACAGACAGATAGACCGACAGACCGACATTGACATTGCCTGGCCAGCCAGCAATAACTATTACCTTGTGTAGTCTTGGCTTGCCTTATTTGTATGTATGCTCCACTCCTAGTCGTTGTGGTGACTGGAGACCAGTAGAATCAGAGTAAACCGGTCATTTGCTGTTCCGTTGCAATGACTGACGCTTCTGTTTACCATTCATGAACTCACTATATACAATACATTTCATGTACGTAGCTTCTGTCTGTGCTTCTACGCAGCAGCTTTTCTTTCTGAACATTCCGTTTACCATCCATAGACTCTGTACTTACATTTCATGTTCGGAACTGTTGTCAGCGTATCTACGGAAGAACACACTAAAATCATTGTAACTCTGGAACCATTAAAGGTATCGTTTTGAAATTTTAAGTATCTCTCACACACCTAATTTGCTCTCTGTCTGCAAATTTTTAGTGTGTACATGACAAAACATTAAAATTAATTGATTATGATAATTTACATAAACACTACCGATGGCGCGGGTTCACACAAACCCATACTTTTAAAGAGTAGTTGTGATTGTAACTATCCCTCTGCCGACGGCGCGGGTTCTGCTACACCCATAATTACCAAAGCGGCGGAACAGTGTCTGTCTGCCTGTTTGTCTCCAAGAGACTGTCTGTCTCTCTGTCTGTCTGTCCGTATCTCTCTGTCTGTATGTCTGTTGTCAGTTGCTCTGTCTGTCTGTCCGTCTATCTGTCTATCCGTCTATCTGACTGTCTGTCTATCTGATTGTCTGTCTCTGTCTCTCTCTCTGTCTCTCTCTCTGTCCTCTCTCTCTCTCTGTCTCTCTCTCTCTGTCTCTCTCTCTGTCTCTCTCTCTCTGTCTCTCTCTCTCTCGAACCTGCGACCTTCCGATCACAAATCCAGTACTCTACCAATTGAGCTACCGCCCCCCCCCCCCCTTCCCCCCCCCCCCCCCCCCCCCCCCACGCAGAAACCTCTTCTCCCTGCACATTATACACAGATTTTACAAACCTGTGTGACAGCCTTCAGGGAAAAATGATACAGTAAACTCCCAAGATGCGACCTTCAAAGTGCCAATAATGATCGGTCGTAAAATGGAGGGTTCTTTATTGGGGCTCACACGTTTTGGACAACCAGTTAACTCCCCACCCCCTACCCAAACCTACACCCGATA